>NW_004567102.1:33372882-33378423 GCF_000260355.1 Condylura cristata
AATCTACATTGACTATGTAGAACCACTTTGGGGGTAGAATTTGACAAATATGGTTGGTTGTTTTCCCTAAACTCGATTAAAATGTTTCCTAATACAGTATTTTTTTTTTTCTTTCTGACAACAGGTCTAGATTCACTGTCTATATACATGAATCTGACCACAGTATCTGCTGCCAACATCATGCTTTATCAACCCCAGGGGGAAAAAGTGCACACACTGAAAGAATGGAACAAAATATTCTGGATATGTCTGACAGTTTAATCATTTCTTAAAATGGCACTCCATGGTCATTGCCGGGATTCATTCCTGATGGTCAACTAGGCAGGCAATATATCTTGGTATGCTTCTCCAATTATAATTACTTGGACAATAAAAATACATTATCTTTGTTGGTTAGTCTGTTTTACTTCTCAGTTGATTTTACCAAAAGTTTTTCACTCTAGCACAATGCTAATATCAGTTATTCTGTTTAATAGTACCCCCATATCTGAGGTTTCACTAATCATAGTTTGTTACTCCTAGTCAATTGAAGGCTGAAAATAATAAATACAAGAAGACATTCTGAGAGCAAGAGAAAAGAGACCACACTGATATTTTATTTTAGTATGTTTTTATAATTGTTCTATTTTATTATTATTGTTTTAATCACTTGTGTTTTATTTATAAATTAAGTATTAAAATATATGGATAGAAAAAAAAAGCTTTATAGAGTTACTATCTGCATTTCAGAAATCCACTGGGATCTTGGAAAGTATCTGCCACAAGCCAGGCAGAGACTAATCTAATCTTAACTTTTGTTCAGAGAAGGCCACTTACAGACCATGTGTTACTGAACAATATTACATTTGCAAGAATATCAGAGCAGATATCAAAGAGGGGATTTACATATAACACATCTCATGACCAACAATACTCAAATCCTAACCTGAACTCCATAGATTATATTACTTTACCAATAGTTGTAATTAACTATCTCATTAACTTTGCCAAACAATTTGTTCTACCCCAACTCATATTGTATTCATATCCAGGAAGAGCAAAAAAAAATAAAAGGGAAAAAAAAGGTAAAGAAATAATGATAATCCTTCCTGCATAAAGGCAACAAAATTCATCAGAAAGTAGCAGAGAAAGGCAGCTCTGTTTACACGCCTAAGAAATCATCAACAATAGTTTCATCAAGACAGGCCTTGCTGTGAGTGATATCACTATATTCAGCATATCAAATTAGTTACTCCAAAGCTAATGGACTTCAAGAAGTACTAGCTTACAGGAGTATCGATCCTCCCAATATTGTTTCTGTAAGAAGTTGAAAAGTTGGCATCTGGGTCAGTATTATTTCCCTACACAATAATTGCAAATTAGGGGCTTGTGCCTGGAAAGGTCCAAAGAGCAGGTGGCTAGTATAGAGAAAGTGTAGGGGTACACCCATTAAGTTAAAAATTTCTACAATCATATGGGTCTAGATGTCATCAAAAGTATCAATAGAAAGGGAAACACCTTGGCTCTCTGGCAGATAACTATTAATATGATTTCAACGAATACGAAATAAATGCTTAAGACTTTTAATTAAGTCATGGCTTAAGACTTTTAATTAAGCTTGGCTTAATTAAATGAATGGGAGGGTGAATTTATAATTAATTGATTTATAAATAATGGTAGATTCCAGAAGTGATGTACTTTTGTTTTTTCACATTCCAAATAGTGATTTGCTCCTTAGTAGTTGAATAGCTATACTTCTGATATGATTAGCTCAAAATAACAATTGCTTCAGCGAAGGATTTCTATTGAAATTCTGTTTATTCCTGCCTGCTATTGCTAAGTCAATATAGAAAGTCAAAACATTAATTAGCAATTTGGTCATTGTCTCCTGAAAAATAAAACAGCTTCTGTGTTAGGAAATTTAGTTGTACTTAACTGGAACATAAACCATAAAAAGAAAATATATTTGGCCTCAACCAAGAATAAGCAGAGTACTGCATATGCAGAATTTTTGAGCTACACCTGGACATTACTCTACACAAATACCTTTAGGAATTATTTAAAGTTCCATTAAAATGTGTCTACTAGGTGGCATAATGGTTAAATCATATCACTATGAAGCTATCTGCAGCCACTACAGCAAGAGTTCGATCCCGTATCAGGAAGGTGACCCACATGGTGTAGCAGACCTCTCCTGTTTTGCCTGTTGCTCCCATCAGCAGTGTATTTCAATACCTCTGCCTGTTCTGCTTCCCACTCCATCTCTGGTGAATCTTCTTATCCCCTGTGCCTCTGACTTATATCCTAGTTCTTGTGTGCATAAATAAACTTTTATTAAAAACATAATAAAAATACATTAAAATAAATGATTCTGTAAAAAAACACTTTTATAGAAAGAGTTTTTTTATCAGCTCACACAAAATAACCTAAATAAAAATATTATCTTACAAAATAGAATTATGATGTAAGGAAAGACTGTGGTATCCTGTTAATTAGTTAAGAATCATTGAAATGATGTATATACTGTAAATGCAGACAAACAACTTCGCCTTTTAGCACTATGACTCATTTTGACTATAATTGCTTTTGCAGGACATTTACCCTTTTCCCATTCTTTATTTTATTAGCACATAGACAATAAAATTCAGCAGAAGGTAAAGAGAAAGGTAGCTCTGTTAACACTGATTTCTTGAAAATGTAGAAATATGTCCTCTGAAAGGCTACATCTCCCAGCTTACCCCCACCCACAAACCCAGGACCCTACATGAATTCTTCATTCCATGTAAAAACAGCCATGCTAAGTAAAAAATCTCTTATGCCAGAAAACAAAAATTCAGTTACCAACAATAAACTGAGGTATTATTGCTATTTTTAAATTAATCCTAAACTAATCTTTAAATAAATCAAACTCTACAACTAAGAGGATATTATACAGAGTGAGGGAAAACCTTATCCTACTCTAATACATGAAAACTTTCCATAATGTCATAAACAAAGGAAAGAATAAACATAAGCTTTTCCATCAGATTTTAGTCAGATGTTGAGGGCACATATATCAACATGAGAAACATTTTTGTGTATCTAAGACTATATCATACCCTTAGTCAACTGTAGTTTCAGTATCAACCTAATACCTAGAATGGAGTGAACAGACTAACCATGAAATAGTACATTTAAACATAATTGGTATCTTCTAGCTAAGAACAACATAATTTAATGATACCATATGCACTTCATTTCCCAATATACATATAAGGAATAGAATATTTTCTTTGTGTTAACTTCTTTTCAGTTATTCTGAGTGCTCTCTTTGTTATCTTGGCCAATAGAAACGTGAAAAATCACAGTCCAATTTCCTTTTGTTTTCTTTGTGTGCCAAACTAAATGAAGCCAAACAGTCTATATTACTTACCTATAAAGACAGGGATTCTATATACCAGAGTGAAGTAATAAAATGCAGTTTAATTTGTGGCCCACAGGTAGTATTTCCATTTAGTTTCACAAAATCACAGATCATAATATAGCCGAATCAAGCCACTTTCTAGTTATTCAACTATAAAAACCAAAAAAATAACTAAATAAACTCCTTTCTACGACACACAGAAGAGGCTTTAAAAGAAATAGTCATTTACTTCAGTTATTTCATTTCATTATAATTTGGTTTTAAACATTAGCTTAGTAATAAAAATCCCATCATTAACTTTGCAAATGCAGAAAAGATTGTTCTTATATGTCTCCTCCTGCCAGGGTCCCTATGAACTGGACACCATCCCTGAGTCTCTGGCATATTTCTTGGCTATAGATTTTTAAGATGCAGTTTCACTATGAATGAGCTGAAATACAGACAAATGAGGGCCGTCCCTGCTAGCACAATGGGTTAGTATACAGCACTGTGAGCTGGCCACAGCCACCTCAGGGCAAGTTCTATTCCTGGCCCATATGGCTAAACAGACCTCTCCTGTCTCGCCTGCTGCTCCCCTCAGCAGTATACTTCGTTGATCTGCCTGTTCTGCTCTCTACTCTGTCTCTGGGAAATCCTATCACTGCCCCTGTATCTCTGGCCTCTACCCCAGTTCTGTATACATAAATAAATAAATCTTTTAAAAAATTAAAAATAGATTGATAGATAGACAGATAGATAGATAGATAGGTAGGTAGGTAGGTAGATAGATAGATAGATAGATAGATAGATAGATAGATAGATAGATAGATAGGTAGGTAGATAGATAGAAAGAAATGAGATTCTTCCTGTAAGTGTGTATATTGTACAGCATCACTTCTGGTCACATTTCCACACAGGATTTAATTGTTAGAGAGCTTTATTCTCTTACCTGCCAAGCTAGTTCTTCTTGTGCTCTTTGAATAATAAAGCATATGAAGTTGCCAACACAGATTTTAACAAAATCAACAAACATAAAGAAACAATAGCTTCAAATTTTTACTTAATAATGTGAATGATAAATGATGAATCTAGTATATCATACCTGTTTTCAAGATGATGACAGTGTCTTTCAAAGAAAGAATAAAATATTAGGCAAACATAAGCTTTTCAAAATACTAATAGAGCTAAATTTTGAATTCTAACCTTCATAGAGATGTCTTTCTGATATTTCAGACTTAACACCAATTCTAAAATCCTGAACTTATCCTCCAAAATCTACTCCACCATATGGAAAAGAATGTAAAGAGATGACCATATTAATACCATACACAAAATGAATAAATGACTTGGATGTCTGATCTGAAGCCATAAAATTCAAAGAGGAAAATATAGATAGGTAAAAACTCCCAACGTAGGTTTCAATGATGTGGATTCATTTGCATCAGGAAGAAAAACAGAAGAGATTATACACAATTGGGACTCCATGAAACTAACAAATTTCTGCATAGTGACAGAAACTATTACTAAAACAAAAAGACACAATACTGAATAAGAAAAATATTTTCATACCATCCACCTGATAAGGGGCTAAGATCTGAAATATACAAAGAACTCCAATTATTAAGCATAAAGAAAATAACCCAACCAAAAAATGAGAGGAAAAGCTCTTCTTCAAAGTAGTCATACAGATAACAGACAAATGAAAAAAGGTACCTTTATCACTATTGTCAGACAAATCAAAACAACAAATTGAGATATTACCGCACACTGGTATCATATCAAAATGATGACCCATATCAAAAGATAAGAAACAAGTATTGGTGAGGAGGTAGAGAAAAAGGAAACCTTGTATATTGTTAGTGGGAATGCAGACTGGTCCAGCCCCTACAGAAAACAGGATGGAAATTTCTTAAAATATTAAAAGTAGATATAAGATGATCTAACAATTCCACAACTAGGTATCAACTCAAAGAATGCAAGAACACTAATTTGAAGGGATGCATACACTTCTATTTTCATTTCAGTACTATTTACAATAGCTAAATTATGGAAACAACCTAAGTTTCCAAAGACACAGATGAACAGATGAGTAAATTAGAAAGATATGCTGTGTGTTTGTTTATACATCACATTATATATATATATATGTATATATATATATATATATATACACACACACA
>NW_004567102.1:33378523-33504474 GCF_000260355.1 Condylura cristata
AATGAAATAGTATATACACTCTTGGCTTTTGTAGCAACATGGGTAGAACTAGAAGAGATTGTACTAAGTGAAATATACCAGGAGACTTATTTTGGAGGCTCATATTTTGGTAACATATTATAGCAACTGCATGACATTAATAAACTCAAGAAAGAATATAGCAAAAAACTTCTTGGGTTTTGAGTGGGATTTTGTAGGTAGGATGAAAAGAAAGTGGGTGCAATATAACAGAAAATGGGTGCAATGTAACAGTATCAGATTAAACTAAACTAATAATAAGCCTTACATATCTAACTAGAGAGTCTAGGCTAACAGGGAAGGGTGAAGGGAGAGTGAGAAGTGGAACGGACTATGGTGGGGAACATTTTGTGCACCGGTGATGGGGATGATAATATACACCTGGCAGAAGTGATCCTAAACATTATTGTAAACCAATGTTAACTCAATAAAAATATACCAGAACTCAATTTAAACTCTAAAATATTTTTAAAATATTACTTTATCTCCCACTAAATAGGAAAACAAAATAAACTCAATGCTGAACAGCTTCAATGAAACTCTGGAGCTCAATTCTACATGAATGTATTTCCTAACTATCAATAACTTAGATTCTCCAATAGATAGACAAAGGAGTCTCAGTTATTGAAGAATCAAGATAGTATAGTAAGGAATTACTGACATTAAAAATTTGGCATGGTACCGTCCTGTTTCCCACCCTCACCCCTACCCTGGACACAAACAAAGCAATAAAATGCCAACTTTAGACAGAGGTGTTTTGAATCTATAGTAAAAATGAGACAAAGCAAGTTTACTTCATACTTTTACCTAAGCAAAAACAAATGCATGTTCACTGTGTCATACACAAAGAGCCAAACATTCTCTTGAACAAAGTAAGTGACTGGTAATTCACTTATCTTGTGAATATATTAAATTATAGTTTTTATCATTGCCCTAGTTTTCCTTTCCATATATAAGATTTATTGAGATATTCAATTATAAAGTAGTCTCTACTTTCTGACAGCATCCAACCTGGACCCACTTTGTTCTGAGTCCTATCCCCAAAATCCCATTCTAAACCCAAGTAGCTTTTATCTACATTATTTCTTAGTGTATTAAGTGCATTATGTCATTCATTTGCTATAACAAACTATCACAATGTGACCCCCAAAATAGAAAATTAGTCTCTCAAATTTGGAAGACCAGAAGTCTGAAATCAAAGTGTAAATAAGTAAAGCTAGCCTTTTTCTGAATGCTTCAAGGTAGACTATTCCTTAGATCTTCTACCATCTGAGAGCTATTGGCATTTCTTGGCTTGAGGCCTGTGACTGCATCATGGCAGTCTGTTTACATGGTCATAATCATCCTCTCTCATCCATTTGTCTCATATAATAAGACATTATTAACCTTAAGGCCAACCATGCAATACAGGGTGATCTCCTTATTAACATCCTTAACATAATTGTATCTTCAAAGATACTTTTCCAAATAAAGTAACATTCACATCTTCTCAGAATTATGACATGGTATTACATCATTTTTTAGGCCGCCACTCCACCTACTACACTGAAAATCTCTCAGCTCCCCATAGTGTGTTTTATATATCACTACATAGAGTAATAAACCTATCTTGTTCAATTCTAGGTATATTCCTGGTGACTTTGTCTACAGATATTGAGAGAAAAGAAAATGAAAAAGGATTTTGTGAGTATACAGCATTGCCTTTCATATAGGTATGAAGTAATTCAATGTCCAAATGGAAAAATACTCCAGAGAAGTTGGGTTCATTCTCCCAACTGCTCTTACATAAAATTTCCAGCCATGGGCCCTCCTTGATGGTGCAGCAGGTTAAAGCACAGCACTAAGAAGCTAAGGCCACTTCAGCATGTATTCGATCCCTACCCAGGAGGTGACCCATATGGCACAGCAGGCCTCCCCTGACCCGCCTACTGCTCCCCTCAATAGTGTACTTCGTCAGTTGGCCTGCTCTGCTCCCAGAGTCACTCTGTCTCTGTTGAAGCCTCTCACTGCCCCTGCATCTCTGGCCTGTACCCTACTTCCGTATGCATACATAAATAAATCTTAAAAAAGAAAAAATTTCCAGCCATTGTCTCTAAAATATCTCAGTTGACAATGAGCAGAGACCTTATACAACAAGAGTGATAAAAATGGGTAAGAGTAAAAAAAGCTGAAAGAAAGAGAGAAAGCAAATGGTTCAGACTGGTCAGTAATCAAGAGCAAGAGAAGATATAGCAGAATCTTCTTAATTATGTGAATAACAATAACACTCCATTCCTCCTGAGTTTTGTCTTACTCAGTCAATCTACTTTGGACTTTGTTTTTTGTTTTTGTTTTTGTTTTTTGGTTCCTCATATGATCCAAATAATGGCTTTTGAGTCTAACATAAATTCTGTCTCATTTGAGTTATGCCACAATTACAGAATTTAATTAATTTTTAAAATGAACACCCACTATGCATTTTTCCTCTGACCCTAAATAGTATACATTTTTTTTAGTAGGAATGTTCTTTTGCAAGAAGAAAAAGTAAATCCAATTGTTGATTACAAATTTGATCATATCTCATTAATTTTCAAACAAGTTATCTTTCTTTTGAAAAGTTTAAAGTACTGCTGAACCATTGTTTCAAATCCTCAATTGATGAGTATTTGTTTTGTTTTGAATTCTGATACTAACACCCCGTTTCTGATCAACTAAATCAGAATTTCTTGAGATGGAGCCCAAGAATTCTTGTTTCAAAATCTCCCTGGGGATTCTAGAATGCTTGAAGAGTTAAGAACTACTGCACCAAATAGAGCATATGTTGCATTACAAATCAGTTGTCTTATCCATTAACTTTTGTAAAGTACATGCTAGTAAAGGAACATACAAAATTTTGGATAAACCCAACTTTAATAATCATTATTTCTGGCAAATAATCTTGGATAATTAAAACTTCAAATTCAACGTTGTGAGGTACAATGATGTAATAAATTCCAGAGATAATGCTGAAAATTTAAGTTTGTTGCTGTCATTGTTTGTGAATATGTGACAGGTATTTTAAAACATCAATACCTACTACAAAATCATCTTTAGCCAGTGTGTAGAAACTGCTCTTTTTTAATGTCTACAAGTGCATAGAATCACTTGTAGATATTAAAAATAAATTCATTCTAATTTATATTTTGCCATAGACCTCTACTTAATAGTGAAGAACTCTGAAATTTGCTATTATTACAAATGAAATTCCCTTTCGCCAGCTGGGTCTACATGCCACTAAAAATATACACTTTTACTTTTCAATGAAGTGGTCAAATCAATAAAATCAATTCTAGCTCAAGGATCTAGTTAGCCCACCAACCAAGGTTTTTTGATAGATCAAACTATTTCCTCCACTTACATTGCTGGATGAATGCTTGAATGAAGGTGAATGACCAGTATGGCTCTAGCAGAAGGCGAACGATGAGCTTCCTGCTACTTCTGCTCTAATTTATCTATGTCTCTTGTTATCACTTCATTGAGGAACACGAGATCATATCAGATGAAAATTGTTAAAAAATAATAATAATAAATAAAGCAGCAGTAAGGTCTACAGGAGATGACCAAAGGGGCAAAAAGAACAGCTTAGCATAAATTCATTTACCCATTTTAAGTGTAAGCACTATTTTTTCTGTTCAGAATAATAAAGTTGTAATGCTATTTGATCTCTTTTTCATGCCAGCTAACAAAGGAAGTAGAGTGTGAGTAAAGAGCCTCAGTTTGAATACTGTACTTGTTGAGCACAATTTGCTTAACTGCTCCACAACTCAATTTCATTCACTGTATAATAGAAATGATACAGCAATATTATCAACCTTGCAATGGCTGAATATTGATGATGATATATGTACTGCAAATATAAAAACAGTACCTGACATATGGTAGGTAGTAAGCATACCAGTACATGTTCACACAATTATAATCCTGTATTGCATTAGTCAACATAATTCAGAGGTCTCCTCTGCTTTCCCATGTCCCAAAGTCACAGGAAGAAGCTAATAACCTCTCACCTGGTAGAGACCAGCAAACCTCTTTTTTTCACATGTACTTAACAATTACCTATTTGAGCAACTGCTGTATAGGGAAACAAATTGGTTGACAGATTAAAACATTCCATTTTTCTAATATCTTTCCATCAAGAAAAGACATAGTCTAAGGGAAAGTAGTCAAGTCAATTACTTTCACAATCACACCATAAATTAACAAATAGATGCACTTCATAATATGAAAAATGGTGCTGCTTAGAAAAGTTACTACACATGTACAGTATAGAGGATGAACAATTTAATAAAGAAAATTAAAGTATAATATAAAATGTACCTTTTGATTTTCAATTAAAATGTTATTTATCTTTATGGCCCTCCCTGGTGGCGCAGCGGGTTAAAGCACTGCACTAAGAAGCTGAAGCCACTTCTGCATGAGTTCGATCCCCGCCTGCCCTGGAGGTGACCACATGGCGCGGCAGACCTCTCCTGACCCGCCCGCTGCTCCCCTCAGCAGTGTACTTCGTCCATCTGCCTGTTCTGCTCCCTACTCTGTCTCTGGTGAATCCTCACCCTCCCCATCTCTGGCCTGTACCCCAGTTCTGTATGAATAAATAAATAAATCTTTAAAAAAATGTTATTTATCTTGCATAGATAATCAACATTAGAGTAGTTAAGTATCACCTTTGTCTACGTGCTAATTTTTAATTGTTTCACTTTTGCAGGCATATTTTCAAGATGTTGTCTATAGTGTTTTCTTCATTAGAAAATAATGTGCATGGGAAGGAGATGTGTGTCGATTGTTGATTCAGGCAATTATTGGTGTGGAATAAATATTTATTTAATTATTTCTCCCCTAAAGGATGGGAATATTTTCCATTTATTCCTAGCCAAAGAATTTTCAAATAAAAGTGCTCTTTGATATATATTTTACTGTAATATACCAGATTGGTTAGATACATAAAATGAAATCCATTTTAAAGTATTTTATTATTAAATGTATCTATCTATATTCTTTAAATATTACTTCCTTCTCACTTATTTCACTTAGCGCTATCCTTGCCAGTTCTGCCATGCTGTTGCAAGGAGAACTCCATGTTTGGAGTTCATGCTTTTTTGTAGCTGAGTAATGTTCCAGTGTGTATATATACCATATTTTTCAGATCCACTCCTCAGTCTTGGGTGCTTAGGTTCATTCCATAATTTACTTATTGTAAATAGGGCTAAAATAAACATAGGAGTTCATATATTGTTTCCAATTATAGACTTTATCCATTCTTCAGACAGCATGATCTATTTCATACTATAGATAATTTTTAGTAATTTGAGAACCCTCTATGTTGTTTTCCACAGGGGCTGAACCAGATTACCTTTTCACCAACAATTCACAAGTGTTCCACAATTCTCCACAGCAACACTTGTTGTTGCTGTTCTTTTTGATGTGCACCATTGTCAATGGTATGAGATGGTATCTCACTATGGTTTTGATTTGCTTTTCGAGATGGGGAGCTGTATGTATTCTTGGGAGAAATGTCTGTTTAGCTCTTCACATTTTTGACTGGCTTAGTTATTTTCTTTTTGTTAAGTTACATGAGTTCTTTATACAATTTGGATAGCAGTCCTTTCACTTGATGTGCTATGTGGAAATATCTTCTTCCAGTCAGTAGGGTGTCTTTTTGTTTTAAAAATAGTTTTTATCAATGTCTTTTATATTTTTGGATTTTATAGCCAGATCTTTATTTTATATTTTTATATTAAATGTATGTGTTTATTGTATTATGTCATTGTTATATCCATGTCTTTAATCCATTTTAAGTTAATTTTTAAGGTGTGAGTTAGCAGCCTAATTTCATTCATCTACATGTGACTGTCCAGTTTTTCCAACACCATGGATTGAAGAGACTCCTTTCTCCAGTGTATACTCTTGGCTCCTTTTTCATAGATTAGCTACACATAAATATGTAAGTTTAATTCTAGGCTCTTGGTTTTATTGCCTTTTTGGTGTGTCTTTTCTTATTCTAGTATCATACTATTTTAATTACTTGTGCTTTGTAGTATAATTTGAAGCCTGGGAATGTGATACATCACTCTCCTCTTCTTTTTTTCTTTTTTTGTCAGAATTTCTTTCCATTTGATGTCTTTTGACATTCAACAGAAATTTCAGTATTATTTGTTCTACTTCTTTGAAGAATGCCATTGAGGCTTTGATAAGGATTGTATTAATCTGTATATTGCTTTGAACAGAATGGCTATTTTAGCAGTGTTCTTTCAATCCATGAGAAGAAAGTACATTTCCATTTCCTTAAGTCTTTTATTTCTTTTAACAATGACTTCTAGCTTTCACTGTATATGTAATTTATCTCCTTTGTTTACCTCTACATATTTCTTTTCTGTTGCAATTGCAAGTGGAAAGTTTTCTAGATTTCATTCTCTTTAAACTCATTATTTATAGATAGAAATGCAACTAAATTTTGTAGATTAATTTTGTACCCTATACTTTATTGATTTATTATTTCAATTAGACTTTTAGTGGAGTCTTTACAGTTTTCAATGTATATTATCATGTCATTGCAAATAATGACAGTTTTACTCCTTCCTTCCTAATTTGTATTCCTTTTATATCTTTGTCTTACATTTTTTTTTTAGGTTTTATTTATTTGTGCATACAGAACTGGGGTACAGGCCAAGAGGCATAGGGGTGGCGAGAGGCTTCACCAGAAGCACAGTGGGGAGCAGAACAGGCAGATCGACGAAGTACACTACTGAAGGGAGCAGCGGGCGGGTCAGGAGAGGTCTGCCCTGCCATGTGGTCACCTCCAGGACAGGTGGGAATCGAACTCATGAGGAAGTGACTTTATCTTCTTAGTCCTGTGCTTTAACCCGCTGCACCACTGGGGAGGGCCATCTTTGTCTTACTTTTATACCTATATCTTTACATCGTTAGCTATAGCTTTATTCCTTTTTTTTTTTTTTAAATATTTATTTATTTATTTGTACAGAACTGGGGTACAGGCCAGAGATGCGGAGGGTGAGAGGATTCACCAGAGACAGAGCGGGGAGCAGAACAGGCAGATCGACAAAGCACACTGCTGAGGGGAGCAGCGGGTGGGTCAGGAGAGGTCTGCCACACCATGTGGTCACCTCCGGGGCAGGCGGGAATCGAACTCATGCGGAAGTGGCTTTAGCTTCTCAGTGCAGTGCTTTAACCCACTGCGCCACCAGGGAGGGCCTAGCTTTATTCCTTTTAATCTTTAATTTAGTTGATTAGCTAAATTAGGAGTTAGGAAAACTACAAATACTGGATGGCCTCACTTTTATGTGGCAGATAGAGTAACATAACAAAGGGTGAGCTGAAACCACACCAATAATAAAATCTTAGCATCTGACTGAAAAACTGAGACAACTAGAGGGGAAGTATGTTAGGGTAGGCATGGGGGAAGGAAGGGACCCAATGAAACATGGAGAAGAATTGTTAGGGCACTGGTGGGGGCATTATGTCAAAGTAAGCATTTGTAGAAAGTTTGAACCACTAACTGCTGGAGCTGTTATGAAACTACTTTACCTAAATAAGCATAATTTTGGGGGAAGTAAAAAAATAAAATATTACATCTATAGACATAGTGTGCAGTTTCTCAGTCCTCTGCATCTTTAGATTTTGCAATTATTTTTACTTACTAGTGTCTTAATATCTACACAATTTTCTGTCATTTGTTTCTAGAACTCAGTTGCCTAAAGTTGACCACTGCTTTGCTAAAACTGTAAATTCATCTTCACCCTGGTCCATGAAGATCCTTCTTCAACAGGCCAATGTTACATCAGTCTCAATTTATTGATACCACATATGGCAAAGTCATTTACTCTCTAGTTTCATCTGTCTCTTTTGGCAATACAGTAGTCTAAGTTTCTTCTGCTCATAAAATATGTTAGTTTTAGATTATTATTTTTCAAATTATTAATACAATTTGCATTCTTTCCTGTTAGAATTCATTTTGCTCCTCAATTGCCTAACCTACCAATCTATGTCCTCATTTCTTTTATTCAAATTTTTCCTGGAATATTCATTTCTTAATAATTTTTAGAAAGAGTAAAAATTAATAACTAATATCACTTTTCAATTTCAGAGACTATTTTCTTTGAAATTATGTGGTATACAAAGCTATTAAACAACATGGGGCAAAATATTTTTTTTTTTAAGATTTATTTATTTGCACATACAGAGCTGGGGTACAGGCCAGAGGCTCAGGGGCGGTGAGAGGCTTCCCCAGAAACAGAGTGGGGAGCAGAACAGGCAGATCAATGAAGTACACTGCTGAGGGGAGCAGTGGGTAGGTCAGGAGAGGTCTGCCGCGCCATTTGGTCACCTCCGGGACAGGCGGGAATAGAACTCATGAGGAAGTGGGTGCGCCACCAGGGAGGGCCCCAAAGTAAATTCGTAATAAAAGTAATAGAGATAGTAAAAGATGAAAATATTACACACACATGTTTTCAAAAAAGATAGCAGAATTGGCCCTCCCTGGTGGCGCAGCGGGTTAAAGCACAGCACTAAGAAGCCAAAGCCACTTCCGCATGAGTTCGATCCCCGCCTGCCCCGGAGGTGACCACATGGCGCGGCAGACCTCTCCTGACCCGCCTGCTGCTCCCCTCGGCAGTGTACTTCATTGATCTGCCTGTTCTGCTCCCCACTCTGTTTCTGGGGAAGCCTCTCACCGCCCCTGAGCCTCTGGCCTGTACCCCAGCTCTGTATGCACAAATAAATAAATCTTTAAAACAAAAAAAAAAAGGATAACAGAATTAATATTTAAAATAATAAAAATTAATAGGTTATTAAATGATATTTTACCTTGAACTTTCCAAAGAGTATTGATCTAAATTACTGACGGACCTTAGAGATATATACATTTTATATGATCCATCATATGAAATTTCAAATGAAAAACCAATTTGAAACATGCTTTTTTGTTATTAATACTCCTTCTGCCATGTATTGAAACTAATAAAAAGTTTGCATCTGCTTCCTCAAATTTTTACAGATTTGTTATTTTAATTCTCATTTCTATTCCTGTCTTCATTTGATGAGGTTTAAAACTTAATAGCTACTCATGAAATATACTACTTTTTTAAAGATTTGAACTGTGGTACAAGCCAGGGGTGTGGGGTGGAGGTGAGAGAATTCACCAGAGACAGAGTGGAGAACAGATCATGCAGATGACTGAAATACACTGCTGAGCAAAACAGCAGGCAAGACAGGTGAGGTCTGCTGAGCAATATGGGTTAGTTCACTGGTCAGGGATGGAACTCACGTGGCAGTGGCTGGTGGTAGCTTGATAGTGCTACACTTTAACTCCTTGTATGACCAGGAGTACCCCAAAATACACACTTTTTAATGTATATTTTTAAATATAACAATTGAAAACAAACACTTGATTCCTGATGATCTTTACTGGCTTGTGAACAGTATAGTCAATTGGCAATACCAAGCCACCAATTATGGTGAACAAAGCTCCTGGGAATTATGTAACCTGTCTAGGTTAGCACTCAACAATTATTGCATCTTCCTTCAAGCAGCTGTCTAGTGTTTCACTGGCTTAAGAGGTTAAAGCTCCACTTCAAGATATTCCTGCAGAATTTTGTTCTATTATTTGGAATGCATAAAAATGATGAAAAAATAATCTCATTATATTTTTGTTTAGTGTATTTTGCTTCCAGAAACGTTTTTCAGGGTTCTGACACCCAACCACAGCTTCATGGTATTGAGAGACATTTATCACTGAGACAGGTGAGTCCCACATACAGTGTCCATGCAACTGCAGCAACTGCTACTACCTGATCCTAACTAGGCAGTTGCAGTAGAATCATGTTGAATTCACTCTTTTCAATAGTGATCTTCTGGTTACTCATCATTCCCTTGTCAGCTAAATTTCATGGTATTCTTTGAATCATTCTGGATAAACGTCTAACATCTGCTGCTCTAGCATTTCCCATAATCACCATTATAATTCACTACAGTTAAACATTTTCTGCTTAAAATGCATAGTATATTTTTTGTTTCCTGCACTAAGCCCTGTTTGTTCCAAAATATTAGGAATAAAGAGACTATCACGCACCAAGATCTGGACTCTTCACCTCTATTATACAGAAAATATTATATCAACTACTTACACATGTTTGAGTTATATAATGAAGAAATGCTCCTATACTCTCTAGCCTTCTGTCTCTCCTTATGAGCAAGAAGGGACCAATGCTCAAAAACCAAGTCTGAAGAATCACAGGTGCAAGGTGCATTTAACGTTAATGCATACGAAAGCTAGGACAAGGGGCATAATAATACAATCCAAAGGGCATGATAATGTCTATTATACAACTTTTGAGTCATTTGAGATTTAATAAGTCTTGAATTGTAATTTAACCAAAATGTCAATAAATACATTGTCTAGCTTTGGGTCTATCCTAGAGACATTTATTAAACAGTTACTATAAAATTGTGAAGAGAAAAAGATATGAGAGATGTTTTGTTTTAGTCTATATTTACAACATACATGGCCAAGAATAGGTACATAATGAGAAATAATCAGTGTTATTCCAAAAATCATTCTTTTGTTTTAGCCCTAAGGCCATTTACATCTTCAACTAGGATGAAATCATCTTCACAATTATAACCTTGCATACTCAATGTCTACCTTCAAGACCATATCTAAAAAAAGGAGTTAGCTACAATATAATATCACCTAAAGTCTCATGAATCTGACCTTTTAGAATATATCTACTTGATAACTCAGAAAAATGAATAAGAAATATGACCTCAAATCTTGCAAATATTGCTAAACTAGATCAGACATTTAATACTCAAATTATAATTTGAAGTGGTTTTGATAAGAAAAACTTCCATATGTACTGTGAACATTTATTTGAATTTGGATAACACACGTACACACCCATAGGTGTATGCAAATACAGAATAAGTATGTAGCAGTACCAAACTATATTTTTAAAAGACAAAGAATTCTTTTCAAAAAGCATACTGAGGATAGAGAAGAGGTAAGTAACAATGCTAGGGGAAAATCACTGTTTTCACATTCTAAAAGGGATATTTTATGAACAATGAGGATATAGGTAGAAAGAAGCTAACTGAATTAAAACACAAAGAAAATATTTCTTAATCTTTGATAATATCAAACAGGATATTTTTATTTTATCTAATCATTGGCTAATGGTCTGGCAGAGGCATCTTTGAGATTCCCCTGAAGATCCACTTTCACAAGCTTCCTTCATTGCTCACTATTTTGGAGACTTATCTACAATGAATGAGGTCAACATGCCCCCCTCACCATTCCCTTACTGCAATTCCAGTCCCACTGGTGCCCTCTGGCTTTCAGTTTGATTTCAATTTCAGCCAAAAAAGACTCAACCAATTAGAGGGACAGAATAACAAAAGGTCAAGGTACTTATTTCTTTGTGCCCTGCCCTGCAAGTTCCCCTTGAGCTATATATATATTATTTTGAGGACTAGTTTTCTTGGAGGAAAAACACCCATCAAATAACACTGCGTCCTATTTTGTATATACCTCAAGTCATTTTTAGAGGCTTTTCTATAGCAATCTGAGGTTTATTTAGCACAACAACTATTTTTATCTTAGACATCTGTATAAAAATTCAAAATATTTATCTTTTAAACAGTTGGTTTAATCTAAACTTGTGTAAAATGTTTTATGGCTTAACTTCTTTGCCTTTTAACTTTCTTTCCAAAGTAAATATGTCCTGTGGCTCTCTGCTCTCACTTTTACAATCATCAGCTTTCATTGCTGGCTTTTCCGCATGTGGGAAGGAATAGGATTTAATTCCTTACAAAACGAAATTTTAAAAATGTATTTGCCAGTGATATTACCTAAGCCAAAATGGATAATTCTAGATTTGGCTACATCGCTCTGGTTCTGGGTCAAAATGATTTGTCCGGCATCTATTTGGAAAAGGATTAGTATGTGACTGGAACATTTTGAAAGGCAAGGCTAGTGACAGTTCTGGCTTTGTTCCCTCCAACATCTTGAATCATCATTGCCTGGAGAAGAGTCCATCATCTGCCTCGGAAACAAATTGGGGGTAGTAATGAATATGTTCATTGTACTGCAGGGTTTTAGAAAAATGGGGACAAGTTTCGCAATGAATGAAGAGTGAAATGAGGATATTGTTGTCATATGTGGAATTCTTCACTGGACATTTCACATCAGTGATATATTTAAGCTTCTTAGCAGAGTATTAAACATTGAAAAGGACTGACCATCAAGTGATAATTTAGCTTACCATTCGATAAACAAATCATCTTACCTACTGAAAACTAAATTCAGTTTGCCTTTTATATAGACATCATATATACTGGCCCTTGAGTGATTATTAGTGTTTCTTGGTACACCTGATAAAAACATTTGGTTACCTGTTTCAAAGTTAAAATGCATATATTTGGGAGAATTAAAAACTTAAGGACATTTCCCTTAAAGAAGTGAAAAGTAAAATTATTAGTCATTTTCCTCTTAAAAGTAATCAATGGGCATGTCTTTCACAGTACACACATACTATTGTTTTGGGTGGCATTAAGAAATAGAAAAGAAGTTCTTGTGTGTGTGTGTGTGTGTGTAGAGGAACTGAGGTATAGGGCAGAGATAGGAGCTGAGGGGTGAGAGGATTCATCAGTGACTGAGTGGGTGTTAGAACTGGCAGATTTATTGCTAAGAGGAGCAGTGAGTGAGAGAGGAAAGGTCTGCTGTCTCCTTAACCTCTAGGACAACTGGGAGGCCCTACAATTCTTAAGTCTTCAAGAGCCTCTAATTCAAACAAATCCTACTAAAAATCTCATTAGTTCCTTTGCATTCTCAAAGAAAGTATTTGCCACACTTAGACATATCAACTCCAATGAACCAACTTTCCCTAGTAAGTCTGAATTGCTGCAGAAAAAACAGCCTTCCTCCCACATTATTTTGATGGGGTGGCAGACGTATTGTCTCAGTAATGTTCTCTGGCTAGCAAGGTGCTTGTCAGTGATCTCTAATAAGTGATAACTAGAACAAATTTTATCAACATGCTACGTGATCATCTCAGCATATCAGTCAGTCCAAAAGAACAATGACTAGAGCATAAGACCTTCAATGGAAAGGAATTTTAATCCAATGTTTGTACAAAAATGACAAGGGAAAGAACAGATAAACTAGTTTTCACACAAAACACCCATTTACCCATCCCCTCATGGGTAAGTGCCCAACCAAACAGGGTTGGTCCAAGGCAGGACCACTGAGTCCTGAAAACGTCTAAGGTACCTTCTGGTGGGGACCCAAGAAAGGGGCCGAAGGGGCCAGGCAATCTGGAAGGTAAAGAACAAAATCAAAATCAAAATAAAGTCTTCTATTGTCAACCTCCCTGTGGGTCTCTCACCCACATCTGTTTCAAGTGTCACCTTCCATGATCCTCATGTCACCAGCACAAGTCCAACACCAAGAAGCCAGTGCAGCTTATTCATTTGTCCTTTTGACCCTCTTTGTCTCTCCTCCAGGTCCTTTTGCTCTCCTTTCCTTCTTTCTTCCCCCTCTCTGTTCCCTTGCTTCTACTTGCAGTTCAGTGCCACCCTTCCTTAGGGTGAGGGAGGAAATCTGGAAACTCCACTTTCCTTGGAGACCACCCTCTTACACTTTCTGCTTATTTATTCCCTTACTCTTTGTAAAATATACAATGAGAATATTTCTATGTTTCTTTTACTTAAAAAATATGCACACTGATAAAATGCATAAAAAGAAAGTATAAATGGTGAGGCTAAACTGGTATGTCCAAAGATTACTAGCCTTATTTGGCTTTAAAATACATATTTCTATTAACAAAAATAAATAATCATAAAACAGAAAAAGTGTTTTCAGTATCAAAAAATAGTCATTCCATATAAAATGTGTTTATTTTATTGTATAAATTTCATGTATAAGTGTATGAATATATATTACACTGAGAATCATTTGGAGAATACATACAATTGACAAAATGTTACTACATAAAATCAAAATAAAGCTATGTATCTTACACATTTTACACCAACATTACATGTCATAGACCAGGGTGGTTTAAAGTAAGTTGTTACAGAGTTTCCTAAGGTACGGCACTCAATTGTCTTCCTTCTTTACTTTCCTTGGGATTGCCTAGAATTCTAGTATTTCAAACATTTGCTTTTTTTCTTTGTACCACTTTCATTACAATCCTATTCATAATTCTCACCTGCCGGCTAAGATCATTCACTTTTGCTTACCGCATGGTCTCCCCTCAATATCTCACTGGCATCTCAAATATCCAATACTGAACTATCACTCCCCGTCCAAAAATAAATTCCTCCTCATAATATCCTTAACTCTGTAAATATAGTATATTTCATTTCTAATAACTCAAAAACATTTCTTATAACTCTGTAAATATAGTATATTTCATTTCTAATAACTCAAAAACTTTTATTTTCCCCTTTCCTTTATTCTCTTCCAATCATTGTGCAAATCATATTGATGTTTGTATCTAGAAGTTACTCCCTCTTATTCACCCCCAGTATCTTAATTCAGACATCATTATCTTTCTTTTGCACAGATTCTACTGAAGTGCAATATATTATAGGAAGATACACAGAATGTATAGCTCAATGAATTTACAAACACCCAGCATTGAGATCAATTAGCAGAATCTCATCAATATCTTAGAATGTTCAGTGCTCTCTCTGTCACTAACCCAACAGGATACCACTGTCTAATGACTTAAAGCACAAACTACTTTTTGCCTATATTAATGATAGCCTCTGAACTGAATATCCTGCCTTTAGGGTCCCTCTTAATCACTTCTAAATCTGACCACAAAACATTACTTCTAATATATACATTGGTCAGTGGTATTCCCCTATCCTAAATTTCCAGTAGTTCTCTGTGGATCACAAAATAAAATCCAACTTCTTGGTATTGCTATTCAGTACACTCCCCCCAACCCCAACCTTATCATCCTATTCACTTACTCCTCCAAATCCTACAGGTGTATTCCTTTTGTCTCTTTCCATGTGTCTGAAATGTTTAATCACTGGCTAATATAAATCAACAATAATTTTACAGTTGAATGTCATTTACTCAGTAGTAAAGATATTAGTCCATGAAATATGTATGACTGGTATTTGGAAAATGGCTGAGAATATTGTGAGGAGAGAAGAAATACTTAAATCATATTTCCATCTTGCAGTGAAATAGATTTCTCTAGACAAAATAAAATACTGTCAGCTGGGTAAAAAGGGAAAAGGAAAGTATTGTATTCATTTCTTCATTCACTCATTCCTTTATTCATTCAGCAATCATTTAGATGAATATGCAGATGCTGTCACAATTCCAAAATATATCTGTCTTCACTTACACAGAGGTCTCCATTCTCCTCTGCCAGTGGTTTGGCACCTATGAAAATGCTAATTTTCATTTTAAAATAAGCAACTTCTTGAAAGAACCATATTCATTTACAAGTCTGTGTCTTGCCAGATATTCAAAAGCAGGTGTAATGGGGTCAGCTACCTTTCCGATACAAACAAAAGGTTTCATGTGAGTCAGTGTGACCTTTACTGGCAGAACACAGTAGAACCAGAGCTGAAAGCAGCAGCTTATGTACTTAGTTAATCCAGTGGCATGAATAAGCAGAGTGTAAAAGGTACATGTGTTTTCAGTGAATGTAGATTAAATGTGGGCCTCATGGGGCTCCTTCGCAATATTCATAGATGAGATGTGTTCTCTACACTTAATTTCTTCTTATGGACCCCTACCTCATGGACAGATGCACTCAAAGAATTACCACATTTCTCTCTCCAAAAGTTGGGAATTTCTCACCCAACAAATTCGTCACCTATGTAAGTAGATTTTAATGAGTTCAAGTCCTTCAAACAACAACAAAATAATCTTCCTTTTGGCAAGGTTATAAAAAGACCTCTGTTCCTATTTTGGAATTATTTCAAATGTATTCCTCATGCCTTTTACTGATTTTTCTTAAATTCATTTGTTCATTTGCAGCTTTTTCAAAATGAAATTCTCATTTAAAAAGTTTTTTTTTCCTTTCTAATATTTTTTAGAAAGATTTACTATTGTTACTGTCCTTCAGCTAATTTCAGAGAATATTAAGCAGTGTTTGTTTTCACTTGTGTATATTAATACTCTGAAATATCCTAGAAGCTAATGAACTTAACTTGTCTTTGGCATAAAATATACAAACTCTGAAAAGTGCAGTCTGGAAGCTCCAGTCTGGTTTTCTGGACCTAATTGAGCATACAATTTTTCATTTGAAGGTTTCTGGCACTGTAGAAGAAAAATATTAATAACATGTCATTTATCCTGAGAGATTTAAAATATAGTTAATTTCCAGCAACGGCATTAAGTTCCATTTTGCTTTCTCTATAAATGACTTGAAAAATGTAAATCCCACTCCCTATTAATCATTTGTTGAGTAAATTAAGAACTAAATATATACATATGTGTACAAAATGCTCAGGCACATGTAGCTTGACACTTCACTGGAAAGAAGCCCACAGTGATATGAGTACATTTTGTACTATCACTTTGTGTTCTCTAAATCTTCACTGATGTATCGTGAGTAAGCAGATGCACGGAGGCTTTCTCTGTCATAATTTAGACAGCCCTCAGAGGTCATTGTGGTCAATATGTGATAACCAAAAAACAGTTCTCAAATAAGTTAACTTTCTCCTCCTGCTCATGTTGTTGATTCAAAATCAGAGTGATTTTTTTTTTTAAAGATTTATCCATTTGTGCATACAGAATTGGGGTACAGGCCAGGGGCTCAGGGGCGGCGGAAGGCTTCACCAGAGACAGAACAGGCAGATCGATGAAGTACACTGCTGAGGGGAGCAGCAGGCGGGTCAGGAGAGGTCTGCCACGCCATGTGGACCTTCCCCGGGGCAGGCGGGGATCGAACTCATGCAGAAGTGGCTCAACCCTCTCTTGCAGTGCATTAACCCGCTGTGCCACCAGGGAGGGCCCAAAATCAGAGTGCTTTTTCCTGAGATTGAGACAACTGGAAGTTTTTCTATGGACTTTATGTAAAACAAAGTTCTTTCCAGGGGCTTTCAGATTGTCTTTAATGATTTTTGAGGCCCCAAAAGCTTATTTTCTATAGATTTATGTGAAATGTTATTTTCCTTTAGATTCTCTCACAGAAGAAAGTATATACCAACAATTAGACCGTCTAGCTTTATCTATTTTGATGCATTTAGCAACACAGAAACTTAACCAAGGTGAGTCCCTAGGTACACATCTTCTCTGTACCAGTCAAAAATCAATGACACATCTTATTGAATTAATTTCATTGAAGAGTTACCTATGCACAGAAAAGTATGTTACAACTGTAAACAAAATTAACATGCCATGTAAATATTCCCTATTTAATCAGTATTCCCTATTTAATCAGTACTTACCTCTAAGGGTAAGTACTATCCTTATTTAGTTAATAACATAGATTAATTTACATGATTTTAAGTTTTATGTAAATAGACTCAAATTATGTGCTGTAAAATGTCTTTTATACAATATTATATTTATGAGGTAGCCATATTGCTGCACATTTTGTAGTTTGTTTATTTTCACTACTGTGTAGTACTGCTCTATAGAAATAGACCAAAATATACCCATGTTAGTATTAAAGAGCATTCAGGTTCTTTCCAGTTTGGTATGTTTGTGACGAATGCTGCTACAAACATTCTAGCAAGCTATACATTCTTGGGCCTCCTTGGTGGTGCAGGGATTAAAGTTTCAGCAAGATTAAATTATCACTAGCCACTGTGGCCTGAGCTGATCCTTGGCTAGCTAACCACATGGCTCTGCACACCAAGTCTGTCTTGTCCACTGCTCCCTTCAGTAGTGTACTTCAGTGGATACACCTGCTCCACACTCTGTCTCTGGTGAACCCTCTCACTCCCCACACCTCTGGCCTACACCCAGTTCTCAGATGCATAAATGAATAAAAATAAATATCTTAAAAAAATCACGAATTCTTACAAATGCTCAATTTTAATGCCAAATAGTTTTCCAACAGTTTTAATTAGACTTCTACTACACCCAGCAGCGTCTGGATGTTGGTATTTTCAATATTCTCACTATAGCCAGTTTAATCTCATGATTTTGATGCATTTGTTACGAAATTATTTTATAGTTTGAATTTAATATACCCTAATTACTAATAAAACTGGACAGATTTTCACATTTTAATCATATATGTTAGATAATCTCTTTTTAAAGTTCTTATTTATAACATTTGCTAGTTTTTCTATTGGAATTTCTGCCTTTTTCTCATTTACTTATAGGAATTATGTATTAGAGATAGGAATCTTTTGTCCATTATATGTACTAGAATTATCCTTTCACATTCTGTTTCTTAATTCTTTATTGATGGTGTCTTGATGAATAGAAGTCCTTAATTACAACAGGATAAAACTATTTATTTTTTTCCTTTACAGGTAAAAATATTTTCCTAACCCAAGGACTACAGATATTCTCCACTGCTTTTTTCCAAAATATTTTTATTCTTCTTTCATATTTATACTCATTTTAAATAGTGTAAAGAAATGCTCAAAATGCATTATAACTTGTTTTATTCACTGCTAGATTGACATTCTTTTTTGTCTTTTACTTTTTTTTGGTATACTCTCCAAAGTTTATAAGAAGTTACCCAGATAATCATGATGGGTTACAGTTTGATAATATCTGGATTAGGAAAAATTTCTCTGTAGTAGAAAGGCTATGGACTGATTAATGCCTAAACGCCCCCACCCCACCCCCCAAAAAAACTGGAAAAAGGAAAGCAGAAATAATATTTATCACTATTCAAATTTCAAGTAAAACACTGTATTTTCCTTTCTAGTTCTGCAGTATCTTTTGAACAAATGAAGCATTAAAAACTACAACTTTAAATGGACAGGAAAATGAATGTTGCCTAAAGCAACTTATAGTTTCTTATAGCAAAATGGAATGAGTTTAAGGGAATTATGTGCATTAGAACAAGTCAGAATGACGACAATTACATAGTGAACTATTTGACAGTAAAATACATACAAAAACTAGTAGACATAAAGATTCTACAGTTAAGAGAGAAAGTGGAGAGAGGTTATATCAAGATGATATAAGGGATTGTGCACAGCTGGGGAAAATGTATTGCAGGTGAATTGAGATAAAGAAAAAAGTTCATTCAGTCACCTTGTAGTTCTCAGAAGTTTCATAATTCTAACGGCTTTCTGAATGGTCTTGCTATTTCCTTTAAAACTTCCGAAATGTAGAGAATTATACTTTTCTTGTCCTAAAATGCTACATTCAACAATCCACTTGGTTCTCAATTTGTTTCTGTGATTAGTTGTTCTGTGACTTCACCTAACAACCTTCCCCTCAGGACATTCCTAATCTAGCAGCCCTCACAACAACCCCTCACAGCTGTCATCACAGCACAAGCCACACTTTCAACTCTTTCTGGAGTCATTCTTGCCTATGAAGTCTCCCCAGAAAGTAAACTGTAGTGACAAGTAAATTCGTCATATTCTTAACAACACTGTTGAAACAATGTGACTTAGGAAAGTTAGATATAAGACAAAAATTAGATAAATGTAAAGCACATTTAACCTTTGTGCCAGAAGAGAAGGTCATTTGTACTCTAGCAAAGTGTGTTTTCTCAGAAAAGTGAGCTTTCTTCTTCCAAAGATGTATCTCTCCCTAAACATCAGCATGAGATGTGACGAATGTAAATTACAAGTACCAATTTTGTAGAGTATTAAATATTTTTTTTAAAAAATGCACAGATAATGAAATTCTGATTCCTTGTTTAACTGGAAACTGACTAGGCCAAAAAACTTAATTTTCATTAAAAATGTTAATTTGGGGGACCACTCCAACTTTAGTAAGCATTTTGTGATGATTTAAGAATCTTGTATATTTTTAAACACTATAGGCCTTTAGACTTTCATTTTAAAATTTCATTTCTTGAGTCAGCATTGAAGCCAAGGTTTAAAAAAAATTCTGCTAAATATACAAACCCAAGGATATTTCCTAAAGCATACAATACTAAAACTATTGTTCTATTTATGCCCTTGACATTACCATTTTCTATTAAATGCATTCAGGTGTTTTATAAGAAAAAAAGGAAGCACAGAGAAAAGATAGCAAGAAAGCATGAAAGAAAAAGAAAATGAGGGAAAGAAAAGAAAGAAAAAGTAAGAAAATAAAAGAGAAGGAGAAAGTTAATGAAATTTATATTTATTTGAACTTTAGTTTTATTTTGGATTTTACTACTTTAAACAAAGCCTAGTCTTCTGGTTCACTTTTGGACGTGATAACATGAGATGAATAATTTACTTACAAACTGATTTGCTGCCTGAGCTTCAAATTTAGAGATAAAGAAATTTTCAATGCTATTATTTCTTCTTTGTTCTAATAATGTATATAATAAATAAACTCATAAAAACTAAATCCAACATTAAAATTTATATTCCATTTGTATATGTAATCATAGCTAAATTCTCCTTACTTGTGAGGAAAAACTGACATCAGCGCTGGTCACTGTAATCTATAGCAAAGGGATAATTGGATGTGTCAACTACAGATTTCCTGAGATTTATCTAATCTTCAAAAATGTTGAAACCTTAATGAAAACAGTGTTCCAATTCTAATGTCTGCCTGAATCACCTCATGTAATTACCTGAGAAACACTTTCATGAGTAGCAGAGTCAGATGTTTGGAGAAAATCTTTAGTGTAATTCAACATTGTTAGACCAGTTTTCATCAAATTAGTATTCAGAAATAGATGTTTCTGCAGATGAAATAGCTTAGCTGGGGAAAACAGTGATGCTAATGTCTAAAGTTAACTCTTAGTGAAATATTTCAGTGGAGGAAATGTCAGTAGTTTCTAGGAACTTGCTCAAATTAAGACATCTTACATATTTCAAAATTTCAATTCTAACTAATCCTACATAAGTGTTTCAGAGTCAATATTTTTCTCATTAATATAGATGGATGAGATAGTATTAACAGTTTCAGAATTTACCATGGTGCATCTAGATATACACACTGTTGAGGAAAATAGATTGGATATTCAAAATTACTCTGGAGGAGCTCCAGTCAGCTCCATTCTACTTATCTAGATTCTAATTTAAGATTCTGACTGTGCCAATCAACAACTCCCTCAATCATTGCATTTACTATAGCAATTTAATTTTTTGGTGCCTTTGCTGGTGACTGCTCCTTTCTGAAGATATAATATCAGTGTGAAGAGTGGTAACAGAGTCAGCTAAGTAGTTGTATATGCTGCTTTGCCACAGTTTTTTGGAGGTGGACAGCTGTTAATAAAAGAATCTGCTCTTTAAATATCAGGTATGTTGTTCTCTGTTTATCATTCATTGTGCTTTTAGATATTTATGCTACTGTGAGCAAATAAACAAAACAAGGTACATCACATTCTCATTCCATAAGTTTGATAATTTTATTAGCATCATGCAGGTGGTTTAGCAGAGTAAAAAGGCTCCACTCTTCATAGCTTTAATTATGACTTTGAGAATGCTAGCCTCTTTGTAAAATTCCAGCATTATCTTTTAGAATATTAAAGCCATCTTTAGCCACTAACACTGTTATTCTATTGTTTTCCTTTAAAAATATGGTTCCAAAAGTTAAAACTTAGGTTATTTTTCCACTCAAAACATTTTACAAAACAAATTCTAATTTATTATTAAAACTGAAGGAGATAGTAGAGTTTTATTTATAGAAAGGTATTTTTTAAGCAACTTGTTAGATATTAATCCTTCTAATATGGAGCATTACAATTACACTAAGCATTAGAAATTGCTTCCTTGAAAGTCATATTTTTTTAATAAATTTAAATTTATAGTACAAACTAAAGAAGTATATTTAACTCCATATTATATAATCAGCAGGTATCCACTACAGCAAATATATTTATATTAAGCCTCATTTGCCTCATTTGGGATAAGATGCATACACTGGACTACTGGAATTAAATAACATGGATAGACAGGTGATGAGAGAGGAAGAGAAACCGATTTTTTTTTTCCTGCTTGTGGTTCACTCTATTCTGGTTCTTGTCACATTTTATAGTTTCTTAAAGTATAGTGACTGTAGGTTACTTGATGCTTTACAACTTGTTTTAATTTTTGTTGGGGGGAGGTCAAGCATATTCTTTATTCTAAATACAGTTTAGCCTTTCTACTAAGACTTGGCATTTCTGAGTTGTCTATGATTTTTCAGGAGTCAATAAAGATTCTCCATTCTGATTGGCCAAAGTTCAAAGAGCTCTTTGTTTTATCTCCATCTTACAGCATTCTGGTTGTTCTTTGTGTGGCCTTTTGGAGTTTCACCATATGTATGTGTGAATCTTATGATTCAGGACTAACGTGGACTCCTATGCAGATTTCTGAACCACATTTTTCTATTTCAGTCTTTTTCAAAACTCTGCTTTCCAACGTCCAGGCAATGAATGCTTCCTTGAATTCTGATATCAATCTTCTCAAGTCAGTAAGAACAACATGCTTTGTTTTAGATGGCCCTCCATGCCCAATCCAAAATATTCCTCCAGGCAGAAAGTCAGAGTGATTATAGATTATAGGGTAGGATTCATTTCTTTTTTTTCTTTCAGGAATCACTTTCTTATACTGCTTATGGCCCTATGTTTGAGGGCCATTGTTTCATACATTTTACCCTGTTTTCTAGTTGTTGAAGTCAGAAGAACATGTTTTGTCTCAGTTCATCATGTCCAGAAAGAAAGTCTTAACAATCTGTTTTGACTAATTTTTCATTGACTTAAAATAATGGTACAATGATAATATAATGTGCAGGTTATGGTAAGTGCATTAAAAAAATCTCAGTTGTTCATCATGAAAATACTACAAAGGAGACACTATTAATGTAATTCTATAGATGTGGGAAATGGACTTGAATTAATGAAATACCTTGATCAAGCTCAATACTTACAAGATGACACATTTCCAACTCATGCAGGCTGGTTCCACAGCTTTACCTGGTCTGTACTTCACTACCCAGCCCATTCAATTTACCTGATATTGTAATCAGTAGGCAAATCTTACTTTTTCACATCAATATGGAGATAATGTGACTTGGTTTAATTTATACTTAATAGATAACATGATTAACTCCCTAAAGTAAACATGTTGAGATAGCAGAGAAGTGAGCCTGAGAGTGAGAAACTGAATACCAGTCTGAAATAAAATTCTCACCAGATGAGAAGAGAGGTTTTCATTTTGGCCTGTGAGAATCAATAATCTCAATCATAAGATGTTTAAAGTGACTCATTAAAAAAAAAAAAAAAAAAAAAACCAGCAAGTGTCTATGCAAAGAATCGTGAGCCTAACAAATTTATTCAATCATCTGGAATAATGCTCCATTTCTCTCAAGAAAAGTTCTATCTTAAGACATTTCATTCTAAATTTTAAAGGGACTTTGGGCATTGAAAGAGAATGGCATATCAGCAATTCTAGGTCTCATTTTGAATGAACTGTCTGAAACGTAAAGACATTTAGTCATAGGAGATCAGCTGATGCTAAAGTAATCAATGCAATTGTCATTATCAACGGTGTCTATAGTCTGATGACAGTAACATGACAGCCTAAGAGCATAAAAATCCAATCATTCCGGAAATGAGAGTCAATGCACATACACAAAATGTACTGTTTTAGAGATTAGTCCACTATTCTCTCAAGTGTATAAACATAATCACCAGCCATTGCAGACACTGAACTTTTTGTCCTTGATGATAATATTTGAAGCAGAAATGACACAGCGTATTTTCACAAGATGGCATATCATGAAAATGTAAAGGCAAGGTCAACATAACAGGAAAGTTGGGATTCTCCAACTAAACAGTAGCAATGCATATTTACCATTCAACTGAGACTTTGAAAGCATTATTTTCCTTTTGGGTTGCACTTTTACATTTTAAAAACTCACTATTAACACAACAAACTTAAAGTCAACCACCATTAATTAAAGTTGCAAGAAAAACTTTCTTTTCCAAAATCCTATAAAATGAGATTATATAATTTGTTCTTTTTCTATTTCAGACTCATCTTAAGGAAGAGAGATGGTTATATGAATAAGCGAAAAATCAAGAAATAGTTAAGATACTGGGAGAGCAGACTTTTCCTTAAAATCATCTTCATTAATTTGACATATGAGTATACCCGTAGTTAAATACTTACTTCCTGAAACTACTTATAGTGTATAAGTAGAATACTGCTTCATTAGTGTCTTTCTTTTAATTACCATAATAGAAAAACTAGTTTATTTAGTTCTATAGTATCTCAGGTAAGTAACCAGAAACACAAAATAAACAATCAATCAATTATATAGATCTATGTAGCCAAGCACTGTAACTATCTCTTACCACTACTCTTAATGAGTTCATATTGATTCATGTTTACATTTTATTTTGAAAATATATTTTGCAATACATTTTGAATACAGAGATATTTGTCTAGGACCAAATTTTTGAGTTGGAAACTGTGTTTCTCAGTGTTTAAATGTCTATCAAGTTTCTCTCTCACAACCTTAACTATCAAAATTTTAAAAATTGTATTTTATAAGTATCATAGGGTGGTACAAATATCACTATCGGGCCCTCCCTGGTGGTGCAGCGCGTTAAAGCACTGCACTGAGAAGCTAAAGCCACTTCCGCATGAGTTCAATTCCCGCCTGCCCCGGAGGTGACCACATGGCTTGGCAGACCTCTCCTGACCCGCCCGCTGCTCCCCTCAGCAGTGTACTTCCTTGATCTGCCTGTTCTGCTCCCCACTCTGTCTCTGGTGAAGACTCTCACCGCCCCTGAGCCTCTGGCCTGTACCCCAGCTCTGTATGAACAAATAAATAAATCTTTAAAAAAAAATTTTCACTATCATTAAAGTGAGCTACATACTAAGAAAAGTAGATAAGGAAAAAAAAATCACTATGTCCAAGACACACAGGGTACATTTGATATCTGCAGCAGATTAAAAGAAAACTTTTTTCTTTAGAAAGTTAAATCTTTTTTAATTAGTGTATTTCTTTTTAACTGAGGTAGCCTTGGGGTATCCCTACTAGGTATTACCATCATAGTGCATCCACCCATGCTCCACCACCACAGACCATTATGTTCTTTCTCCTCCATCAGCCCCTCCCCACTTGGTTTCTCAGTTCTGTAAAAATTAACTATCAAGGGTTAGTTTTTCAACTTGTCTTTATCTGACTATGATTTTAGTTAATTTATATTCCCCATATTAGTGACTGTCCTGGTAAATTTGTCTACGTCAGAAGGAGAAAGAAAGGAACATTTTTATATCTTAGAACTAACATCTGAGCCTTTCTTAACTGTGGGGCTTATTCATCATATTCCTTCAGGACAGTAACCATGGCTCTTCATTTCTCAAACGTAGATGAAAACAAAGTTAATAGTGACCCCATCTTTGTATAATACCATTAGCTGTTCCCTTTGTTACACAGAAACTGGGCGCCCTTTGTAACATGTTTGAAAATTGCTCATTGAACAATCTATTAACTTTATTTTGGTGCTTGAAATAAGCAGACATGGTATTTTAAACTAAACAGTATTTTAAACTAAAATGATACAGTAAAATTCCATTTTCAGCCAGTATTTCATTATTTTGTACAAATGCTAAATGTAACTTTCTTTTTAGAGTACCATTAAATTACTGTAGAAAATTTAATCATTGTCTCATGGAGTCAATTCTTTTCTGAGATCATAGGTGAGAAAGTCCATCATTAATACTGTAGCCTGCCTGACAACCTAATAGATACCCACTAACCTGCTCAGCTAAGTTCCTTCAATAAGCAGTATACTCAAATTGGGGATGACCGCAAAGTTTGGTTCCCTGGAACAGGAGATAACGCTAATCTTCCCAGTGTCCACAAGACTGAACTACGGTATTTTATCAAAAACAAAGCTAGTAGTAAATAAGTAACTTGCAGGGAAAAAGTAGAAAAAATAAGTTCATTTCAACCCTAGTTAGAGAAAGAAACTTTAGCATCCTTGTAGTAACTTCACACATCACATATGAAGAAACTGAATGTAGGCAACTAACTTAATTAACTATTGGCAGAAGCAACCCATACAAATATCCTGACTCCCACTTAGGCATGCTTCCCATACCAAAAAGTCAGTATCTCCTTTTCTTAGCAGCAGTGGGAAATTCCTCAACAACAAAAAAGGTGTTGTTCAAGACAAAGCTTTTTGTGATGACTCTAATATTTGACGTGGCTCTCACAAATACAATTACACTTATGAAAGGTATATACCATAGAAAAATAAAATTTAATGTCTCACTGACCCAGAAATATTAAAGTAAGATAAGAGAAAATAAACCCAACATACAGAAATCATGCCACTTGAGTAACTGTAGTTACAACTAGGATTTAGTAGTAGGAAATTTTTCATAAGAAAAGTGATATATCAACAGGTAATTTCCAATTGCAATTAAAATACTACAGCTGGAAAAGTATACATATTGGAATTCATAAAAAATTCTCATGAAAACAAGAGAGGAAATCTTCTCTTTACTTGAAGCAAATGTGGAAAAGACATTAGGTACTGTCATAATCTAAACTGAAGCCTGATATCTTTACCCTATTATTAATGTGGAAATAGTGACATAACACGTAAAAAGTATTGCACAAGAACTCTCTTTAGCTTGTAAAATAGTGGAGTCTAAGCATCCAAAATAAGTACTTAAAAAAAAATCAGAACTGGTAAATAGATGGCCTTTATATAATCATTCTTACAAATTTGAAAGAGTAATTTACAACTTAAAACAAAAGAAAGGGTTTCTTTGAATATAATAAAGTGAGCAGCTTGATAATTATGTGACCATAAACTATGTAGAATACATGTTTGATTAATATGGATGAAAATCATTAATTTTTTATTTACCCCTATTTTTATACTTAGCAATACAGGGGAAAAAAACTAATCTTTATACAAATTTATTGAATTCTCTGTAAAGGAGGCCACAAAAGAAATATGAAAGCATATGAATATATGAGTACTATCCAATGAATATCCTCAGTCAAGGGAAGAAAGAGAAAACAAAATTTGCTCATATCTTAAATGACTGCTTTAATAGACAGAAAATGGAAGTAAAAACCAAAGAAAAAATAACTTGTTAAAATTGGGTCATGGAGCTGATTTTTATTTTAAGAATTTTGTTTCTTTTCTTCAGTAAAAGTAATTTATATTTTACACAAATGCTAAGACTACTTAAGTCACATAATATTTTCCTACTCCTTAATTTTACTCTATCCTCCTAGGAATGAGTCTATAGGTTATCTGCATTGACTTTAAATTTTACATTTGATTATGCTGAGCACTTTTCATTATTTTCATCTTGGTAAGTGAAAGTAATTTTATTTTCTATTTTTCTATGAAAGCATAGTGAAAAAGTACATGACTCCTTAAGGGTCTCATGAAATGACTTATGTTTATCTATAAATGTATATAGAAAATTTAGAATAACTTTAGATTGTATTTTACTTGAATAATCCCTCAATATTTTAATTGATACCAGATTTTATAGAAAAATATGTTTTTCTTTAAATATCTATATAAATACAAGAAATAAATGTTTCTCTAAAATGAACATAGGATAGGCCCTTAATTATTACATATAACTAAAAGTGGAATTGTTATATGGGTGATAAGATCATATAAGTGAATGAACAAGGGTCAGAATCTGTTTCCAAGGTTGACTGTAACTATGCTCTGTCATGAACTTTCTACCAGAAAACTAGTATTTAGAATCTGATAGGCCTGAGTTTTAATGGATTGAGACACTTAAGAATTCTGAGAGCTTGAAGAAGTTATATAACCACAAAGAACTCACTTTATCCAGTTGGTTAAAGGAGGAAGAGGATGTAAAAGAGCATTTGCCAAAAATGCATGTAACATGATTTCCCTAACCTTGAAATTCTCTTTTAAGTTTCCCTCTTTCCTTCCATCCTTCCTCCCTTTCTTCCCCAAATCAAAAATAAACAAAAATCTATATTTGATCAGATCTGAGGACTTCAGGGAAATTTTCAGTAGTTTGTGTTGTCCAAAACCTTGGGCTTTTGCTTAGTTGCAAGAGATATGGAAACAGAAATTGGAGAAAAATATCAGTATTTGGGTGTATATGTTGGCAGAAAAGTGTAGAACAGTACTATTGAGAATCTATTTCTCCTATTGCACTATTTTCCTATCATCTTGGATAACTCACTCCCCTCTGTTAACAAACACTTTGCTGTTTCTCCCATTAAAACAACTTCCTGGGCCCTCCCTTGTGGAACAGCGGGTTAAAGCACAGCACTAAGAAGCTAAAGCCACTTCCTCATGAGTTCGATTCCCCGCAAGTCCTGGAGGAGGTGGCCCACATGGCGTGGCAGGTCTCTCCTGACCTGCCCGCTGCTCCCCTCAGCAGTGTACTTCGTGGATCTGCCTGTTCTGCTCCCCACTGTCTCTGGTGAATCCTCTCACTGCCCCTGCACCTCTGTACCCCAGTTCTGTATGCATAAATAAATAAATCCTAACAAACAAACAAAAAAAACTTCCTACCCCAGCATTGTCCATTTCTAAGTTCTCCTATATGGCCAAGTTTATTCTACCTGAATGTATCTATACTTTTTCTCTAACTCCTCTGTTTCATTCTTTCCCAAACCACACTAGTCTAGTCACTACTAGGAGTACCACTACTTAAATTGCCCATGGAAGTCACTGATGATCTTTGTTTTGTCAAATTCAGTGGTGGTGAGGACCTGCGGAGCCAACGGGTTAAAGCTCAGCATTACGAAGCAAGTTGCAGCCTCTTCAGCATGAGTTTCATCCCCAGCCAGGGAGGTGACCCATATGGTGGAGCAGACTTCTCTTGTCTCACCTGCTACTCCTCTCAGCAGTGTACTTAGTCATCTGCCTGTTTTGCTGCCTACTCTGTGTCTGGTGAATCCCTTTCACCCCCACTGCACCTCTGGCCTATACGCTAGTTCTGTGCATAAGTAAATAAATAAATCTTTTTAAAAATACATTCACTCCCTTTCCTTGAAACAGTATCATCAGATTTCCAGGACCAAACTTGCCTGGTTTTCTTCCACATCACTGGCTGTTCTCTCAATCTTTTGATTTGGCTTTTCTTCATTTTCTAGTCTCTTATGGTTTCCAAGTGCCTGGACTCAGGCCTTGATCTAGTCTCTTGTAATATCCATTGGTGATCCCAGTTAGTCTTGGCATTAAATATCATGTGTAAGCTAATAACTCTAAATTCATGCCTCTGTCCAAATCTGTCCTCTAGAATTCAGACCTGGACTCATCCAACTGTCTTTATCTCAAGATAGAATTTCTGACTTAACACACCTAGAACTGAATTTCTAATCCCCTCTTAAAACTGCTTTTCTACACTTTATCTCATATCAAAGGATGACAATTCCAAACTTTCAATTGTTTAGATCGAGTCTTTCTTGATACTTCTCTATCACTCCTTATATTTAATCCACAAGTGAGTCTTTTCATTTCACCTTTAAAATACATCCAAAATCTAACTGCTCTTTACTATCTACACTGTGACCTCCCTGGCCTAGGCTGTCATCATCTCTCTTACAATTTCACAGCCTCTCCTTAGTTTCAGTGCCTCCCTGGAATATGTTATCCAAAGAGATTCTTTTAAAATATTGTCTTTTTCAAAACCTTTAATACATGTCCCATAGCACTTAAAGTTAAGTCAAAATATTTACCAAGTCATGCTAGACCTGGCTTCTCTTTGTACATGCACACACATGCACATGCAAGTATAAATATTATAAACACACTCTAGCCTCCTTGCTTTTATTTCTTGTTACCATTACATAATTGTTTAATATTTATTTTGTTTAGTGTCTATTCTACTCACCTTTCTCTAAACATAAAAACCATAAACTCTGAGAGAACAGGAATCTCCAATGATCGACTCACTAATCTCTCCTTTGTAGTTAAAACAGTACCTGGCATATAACAGGAGTTCAACACATACATACTGAAATAATGAATAAATGGATGATTTTGAGGTTATGAGAACTTTATATATTTGCATATATGATAGACCTAGTCATGCAAAGAAATACTATTTTCTTTATCCACATATTCTAGATGGAAATTTTACAAAATAAAAATAGTATTTAAAATTAAACTCTATCCTGCCTTATTTCCTCCAAAAATCTTTCTTATCAAGACAAATGAGTCAAGCACCTGATTACCACCCAGGAGAGACAAGACAAGGCAAATACTTGAGCATATATCTGAACAATATCCAATGTCCTTGTACTCAAGGCGCTCTATTAAGGCCACTCTTTCTATGTTCTCTACCCCAGAATGTCTTAGTCCTCACCCAACATGTCAGACCTCTTTTTCATCAGCTACTTTCCTCATGAAGATTCTATCACTTATATGCATTATTTCCTTCAACTGGGTAGACTAAGAGCACAAAACTCACTGAGTTAAATGACAATAATGGCAGCAGTACCAGAAGCAGCTAATGCATATCCAGTATTTGTGTCAGGCACCATAAATATACTGCACACATTATGCCATTTGGTGTTAATACTATCCAGAGGGAACTATCATCACCATGATTTTGCAGAGAAGGAAACTGATACTTAGTCAGATAATTCTTCATCTTAACATAGTAAATGTTAGAGTTTTACTCTATAATTCTTCTTAACTACCAATTAATACAAATCACCTTCAAACTTACGACAAATATTAATTTCCAGGGCACTTCCCTGGAGGTTCCCATTCATCAGGTTCTGGGTGGAGCTGGGAATTTGTTTTTAACAAGAGCTCTGGGAGATTCTTTTTATAAGTCTGGGAAAGACTCCATTAATTATTCTGTCTCTCAGGCAGGAGGCAGTTTGATAATTACAAATTAAAAATGACAAAGAGAACTGCTTATTTATAACGTGTTCTTTCTACACTCTCCCCTGCTGATCAAATAAAAGCCCTTGTCAACTGTAATGTGTTATACAACATGTTGTCATAGATGTGTGTATGTGTTGTTGCATTTAAATTTTATTTGTTTTGTAAATAATTCTTTTGAACATCTCTCTCTTTCTCATATGAAGCCTCTACTAATATGATACTTAAAATTGTAATAGAAATGAAAGAAAATGATTCTACAAGCCCATGGGTTTTTAGCACAATTTGTTTATAACACATATGCCTGTTCTCACCTTCTCTGAACATGTTCCTTCTTGTCAGGATGTCCAGCAGTGAGATGAGTGTAGGACATCTACTTCACTCCCAGATGATGAAGCATTCAGAGAATGACTGGTGAAAGTTCTGTAGCCCCCACACTGAGCAGTTTCTTTCCTTACTGCAGAAACAAATAAATAAATTATCAAAAGACACAAGCAACTATGTGAACACATGGTACTAATTATATAAAAATATAAGCAATATAATAAATATTAGAAAGCAGCGACCACAAACTTTTGACCAGTAATACTTAGGAGGAAGTCCCTTTTCTTGTTTGATAAAACCTCAGAATCTTTACTCACAAGAAACGTCATTGTAATAAATATATCCACAGAAAACAATCTGAGACCAATTGGTGAATGTAGACAGATTTTGTGGTTAAAATGGGATTTAACAAAATGGGAGAACTCATATTTAGGCTTCTTTAGCATATTATGGAGATTTATGCGATAGCCTCTAGAGAAAGAAATTAGTTTAAGCTCGTTTTACTTTTTTGTCTTTTAGGCATAAAGTCTGTCTCTTTATAGCATTATGTTAATGAGGTAACTCAATACATTTCTTCTATTAATAATCATGCAGATACACTATTGATTCTACAAACTCACCACATACTTTGTAATATTTGTAATCACAAATATTCACATGTACAATTCATATGAGTAGAAGTAGCATTTGTTCTCCATGTTATGTTTTCCTTAGAAACCACATTTGATGGCTTTTTGAACAATGAGCAATAAAATGAGATTCTGTCAAATTTTATCTTGTCTGCCCAATAATTTGGGCTTAACTTTATAATTGACAAGCTCTACCTAGTCTGTGTCTCAGTTCTTATAGGTAGGATGAGAAAGGGATCACAAACAACTCATCAAAGAACTGGAGTTTCCAATAAATAACTTCAGGGAGTTTTCAAAACTTATATTTGTGTAGGCTCTAATTAATGCAAAGGACTAGACTGTTCCAACGGTTAGATTTTAAAAGAGCAACAGAGCAACAAGAAGAATGGACTGCCTGTTCCATCTTTGTAAACATTTATGTGGGTTGAAAGTTTCCTTAGTCTTGAAAGCTTCATAAAAGCCCTACAAACACTATTGTATGTTCAGATCAACAGAATTTATAATATGGAATTACAGTAGACTAGAATTCAAAATTAGCAAAGAATTTCTTTAAAATCTGGACTATAGTATTACATGCAAACACATGTATACACAGAGAGTATAATGAGAAAAGAAAGTGTACTGAATAAACAAAAACAGTCATTTCGAAAAATAATGAGTATATTATTACATTCTATATAAAGTCAATGACTAAAAATACTTAATAATCATTACTATATTGTCTTCATTCCTTCATTTAATTCACAATTATTGAATACCTGCAATTTGAGAAGATGACTGTAATGTGAGGTTGAGGTCCCTTCCTTACTGTAATGTACTTAACAGTAAAAGAAAGAGCTCATCCCCAAATAAAATATTTAACACTTGATTACAAAAATAAAAATATAAATGAACAGTTCCTACTCTCAACTATTTGTATTCTAAATGAGAAAAGCACATACATTTGCAATACTTCACTAAATCCCACTTTGAAAAATCTCATGTTTTATTCTTTTAGACATTAAAAAAAAAACACAGCAGAGAATAAGAAAGTGGAAATAAGTGTTATCTATTGCAAACATTTGGTCCAGGTAATGGGATGGAATGGATGGTAGGCACCAAAAGAATCAGAGTTCCTTTACAAAAGAGAAAGGCAATAAACATGGTATCTACTAATTCCTGATAACTACAATAGTGCCATAGAGTGAACACACACAAAGTAAATATATACCACATCAGGATTTGGGAGTCAGACTCCATGCATAAGAATTCAGACATGGACACTTAGGATCCACACTACTCTGTCTCATTTAAACTCTACCTCAGTTCTCTAACCTGTCAATTGGAAGTAACTGCATTCTTTTGTAGTAGACTGGAAAATTTGGGCACAGTCCTTTATTCTTTGCTATATCCACATGTATTAAATGTCCTTACATCAGAAGTACATTCCATTTCCCTTCTTCTTAACTACAAGTTGGACTGGTAACTCCTTTGGCCAACAGAATTTAATAAACATGGCATTATATCAGTTCCAAGGTCAAAGGGATCAAAGGAAATTGCTCTCTTAAACTCCATCCCAGGCTCCAGTCTCCCAGAGGTGAACATAATACTTCCATCATGTCAATGACAAGCAGTCACGTGAACCATGAATCAGCTCAATGGTTGATTCCAAAGAGCCCAAAGATAAAACAGAACTCGGTTAAGACTATCAAGACTACCTTCCTGATCACAGTTGACAGGAAACACACTGGCACGGTCTAGATCAGCAAAACTATCTAGGTAACCACACAGGGTAGATAAAGTTAAAATATCAAGAAACCCCTAAGTTTCAGGGTTGTTTCTTACAAATCACAAGCTAACTGATACACAACAAATAGGCCTCTGGGGCAGGGGGGTGGGGGGCGGTTCAAATAGTGTCTGATATATGGTAGCATTATGTAAATTTATTTCAAAATTGAGACAATTTGCCTAATAATTACTAAATCACAGCCAGCTGGACTGCTTGCTGGTTTAGAATGATGGTAATGTATGGTGGTAGATGGCTGTGAACATGAATTCTAACATCAGACATGTGTATGTAATTGTCTGTTTCAGTGTGAAAGGATTTACTTGTCTTTAAAGGGCCTGGGCCTATTTGAACAAATCCAATAACTCAAAAAGTTCAGTATATATATATATATATATTTTTTTTTTTAAGATTTATTTATTTGTGCATACAGAACTGGGGTACAGGCCAGAGGCTCAGGGGCGGTGAGAGGCTTCACCAGAGACAGAGTGGGGAACAGAACAGGCAGATCGACGAAGTACACTGCTGAGGGGAGCAGCGGGCTGGTCAGGAGAGGTCTGCCACGCCATGTGGTCACCTCCGGGGCAGGCGGGAATTGAACTCATGCGGAAGCGGCTTTAGATTCTCAGTGCTGTGCTTTAACCCGCTGCGCCACAAGGGAGGGCCCTCAGTATATTTTTAAAAAAATAAAAAACATTCAGGGAAAACAAGAGAAAAAAAAAGGAGCAAGAAAGCATGGGTATTTTTTTTTAAATCATTAACATATCAAAGTGCAAAAGTTACTCCATAAACCTCTAGTAATTTTCAACAAATAATTGCTTGCAGTATGTAGCTGAGCTTTTTCTTGCAAGCAAATCATACTTCTGTTTACCTGAGACTTAAGAGAAAGCCACAACAGCCCCAATATCTTACGAAGTGGTCAAAAGAGTCAAATGGAGAATTCCTCTAAAATTCATTTTGTGAATCCAATAAGCAATAGAGTCTGAGATAGAGAACGAGATTTAGGGAGTCATCACAGGTGTTATGATTTTTCCCTTACTGGAAGTCGAGTACATTTAGGGTTTGCACTTCATGTGGCTAAAGAATGGAAGAAAGAGGCTCCTACTTTTGTAGAGGGAGCACTATGAATGGAGTCTTTCATTTTTTTAGAGTTTCATTGTCATTTGTTTATCTTGTCATCCTAGTTTAAAATTTAACAAGTCTAATTATGAATTTCCTGGTGTAAAAGATGGTGAGGCAAACCACTGTAAGAGTAGAATGCTACTACATATTATAGGAAAAAAGAGGACTCATCTTTAATAAATTTGATCCCAGTAATTTAAATCAGAGATTGAAGTAAAAGGAAACGTGAGTAATAAGAGTAAACTAAAAAACAATTCCTAGAGTATTATCAAAAGGAAGTAACTCTTTGGTAAAGATTCCAAGAATGTGATGTGTTCATGGTTTATAAAATCTCCACATATTTTTCAGTAGATTGCAAATGCTAATGTATCTGGATTAGATACTGGCATACTTCCTTTTAAAGGCATCCCAATGAAGCAGATACAAGCATCCAACATTTTTTACTGAGTATAGCCCTCATATCTACTTGTAGGACATTGAGAAGCATGTGAAGAAAGGAAATTTATCAATTTGATAAAGAATTAGAATTAGAAAATATGGACTTGTATATTACACAACACAGGTTAAGCATTTATATAATAGTTATCTTAAAATAGATATTAGGCTAACAGATTATAGTTCCATATAATCAAAAAGTCTCAGAGAATGCTCCCTAAATGTGGTATCTAAGAAGCATATGCATATAACAAATCATATGAAACATAATAGCTCTAAATTTGCTTTTTATGAACTTAAAGCATGCATTAATGAACTTAAATACATACATTAGTTGTAGAATATTTATAAGCAATATATAAACTTGCAAATAAGCAGGTTTTTAAGAACAGTTAGAAGTCCTTAGCATAAAGTTTAAAAACGTCCAAAAAAGGGCCTTCCCCTTTGGTGGTGCAGTGTGTTAAAGCACACCACTAAGAAGCTAAAGCCACTTCAGCATGAGTTCGATTCCCACCCCAAATGAGGTGACCCAAATGGTACAGCAGACCTCTGCTGACCACCCGCTGCTCCCTTCAGCAGTGTACTTCATTGATCAGCCTGTTCTGCTCCCCACACTGTCATGGGTGAATACCTCACCACACCTGTGCCTCTGGCTTGTACCCCAGTTCTGTGCATACATAAATACTTTTGAGTTTCAGATTTAAAATATATCAAAGCTATAAAAGAACTTCTATATTCATTCTATATCTCATTGATTCTGAATAGCAATGACCTAAGTTATTTAGAGCTATTTTGCATTAATTTATGTTATAAGTTAAGGGAACAAAAACCCAAAGTTAACTTGTCCAAAGTTTAAAAAAAGTTGTGAATTGTGAGAACATTATTCAAACCTGAAAACTGAACCCCTATTCTGGGCTCTTTTAATCATACCACCTCAATGCTTACCCTTTCTATTTCCAGGTTGATGATTGAGGGAGATGAGAATCATAGCATGAGGTTCAGTACCTCAGGCTCCCAAAGGCTTACTTTGTTCTCAGTGCTTGCATTATAGGAAACTAACACTGTTCTAGATATTTCCATCATCAAGAGTTTAAATGAAAAAAGAGGATAAAGTCTTTGGTAGAACTAAAGAAGGAAAAGTGAGAGGATCCTATTGGATCCTATTGGATCCTTTGTTTTAAAATACCATCGTAGCTGCAATCTCTTGGTTAACAAAAAAAAAAAAAAAAAAAAAAACTATTGCTATCATCAATATGCACATTTACAAGAATTTGGTTGGCAGTACCATAGGGAGATACGAAAAGCCTCCCCGCTAGGTCTCATGCTAGTGCCTCCTTTTGGCAGGGCCTCCTTGGTGTTGCAACAAGTTAAAGCACAGCTATCTGCAGCCACTGCACCATAAGTTTGATCCCCCAGCTGGGGAGGTGACCCACATGGCGTGGCAGACCTCTCTTGACCTGCCCTCTGCTCCCCTCAGCAGTTTGTTTCAGTTGATCTGCCTGTTCTACTCTCCATTCTGTCTCTGGTGAATCCTCTCTCTCTCTCTCTCTCTTTCTCTCTCTCTCTCTCTCTCACACACACACACACATACCCCCCCCACATACACACACACACCTCTGGCCTGTACCCAGTTCTTGTATGCATAACTAAATAAATCTTAAAAAAAAAAGAAAAAGAAAAAGAAAAGAGCTAAGTTGTAACTAGAGCTGCAAAGGAATCTAGTAAATGAAGTTCTTACCTTCCAATTCTTGAAATACAGAAGAGAATACAGAAAGACTGGAAAAGATGTAAATTACCTACCGACAATATTCAACCCTAACTGTTTTTTCTCAATACTTTCTCCTCTCCTTTATCAATCTTCCATTGCTTTCTTAAATTCAATTCTATCTTCTTGAAATGCTAAAATGACCTCTCAATGATTCCCCTCCTCACCTCCAGTAACAAAACTGCATTGCAGAACACAAAAATTCACAGCCTTCCTCCTCTTTTATCTAGTCAGTATCCCTGTTGTCAAAGGTACCCCACTCTGCCAGATATAAGACCTCTTCTCCTATACAGTAACTTAGGGGACAGATGAGGCAACTTGAAATGTAGAATTTCCCCAAGAAATGATGTTTGACCAATGGGAAAAGGGAGACAATGAAAATTTCTCCTCCCTTCCCCTCTCTTGTGTAGATACAGTGCTTTGCAAAATTTTTCTAAAAAAATTATCTAGTGACTGAGCAAACCTACAGAATCACCTGTTCTATTGCTTTGTGGCATTTTGTGTGCAGTGACCAACATGGTGACATATGTTGAAATGAATTAAACCAGTTCCTTACCTCAACATCCTGTTGTATCTGACAAATAAAACAGTAAGGTCATAATCTCTGCCTCAAGCTCTGCTTTCCAGAGGGCGTGAGATAAGTGACACAGTTTTAGCACTATCAGACTCTATAAAGCAGGGGTTCTCCTCAGAAATGTGCTTCAGAAATACTTGGTAAAAATTTAAAATACTCTTACCTTACTTGTGATTGGTTAAGTAAAAATAGATATGACTAGGATTTGGTCATGCATGTGTTTTATTAAGACCCATTTTAGAAGTACACTAATTAGCATTAGTAAAGAACAAATGGTCCACTGATCTGACCTTGCCCCGGTGATCTGAAACCATCTACCAAATGAGAAAGAATCACGTTATATTATTGAAAATGGCTTATGACATCATTAAGCAGAAGTCACAAACTAGAAGAAGTGCAAATAAACTCTTTTGGGATAGCCTAACTAAGCAGGTGTGATAAGCCTACAGCACAAGCAAACTAATGAACATTTTAGGTGTTACAGAGATTTATTCAGAATTTTGTAAGAGGTTAGCATGTCTCATTACCCTCTTTACCTTTCCTTTCAGACATTTTCTTCAAAATTAACAACAAAAAAAAAAAAGATTCAAAAGCAGCCAGCTGGTAGCATGCGTTGTCAGTAAGAAATGACGTAAGTCAGGCTAATTGATCACTTTTTAAAGATTAAGTGGCCCATTCTCTGTAATAGGACATACAGAAAACAGCTTTACCAGCACTGAAGTAGTTTACTGAATTTTGACTGCCAACTGAAAATTTAAATCATGCTTATTTTTCAAAAGATAATCCCTTCACAATAGGCAATTTACTTGATATCATCCCATAAGAAAAGCTCTGATGCTCTTCCTGAACCTTTTACTTGCTGTGTTGTTATCGTGCACCTGCTTTTTCCATAGATGGTTGAGAAGAAAGTGTTGTAGAAGGACCTGGAGACCAATTTATCTTGTATATCTCAAGCAGAAATAGACTCTGTGTAATCACTGAATGAATTCTAAAGGCTTTTATATTTTACATATATGCCCAGTCTCTGTAGGTCTCATTTTCTTACCTTAAAAATAAGGTAAACACACTTTTTTTTAAAACCTAGATTTCAGGATTATTGTGATGATTAAATGGAAAATATAATTATTTTATCAAGTTGAACATGATCTACATATATATTATATGGTCTATGGGAGCTATTCACATATGTAACTGATCTTTTTCACAGGACTTATACTATGTCAGCTAGGCCGTCACCAAATATTCCTTTTCCTACTCTTTATTATAGAGGATTGAGGGCCCTCCCTGGTGGCACAACAGGTTAGGACTCAGCACTACAAGCTAACCCAGCCACTTCAGTGAGAGTTCAATCCCCACCCCTGAGGTGATCCACATAGAGCAGCAGACCTTTCCTGTCCTTCCCCGCTGCTCCCCAAAGCAGTGTACTTTGTCTGTCTGTCTGTTCTGCTCCCCATTCTGTCTCTGGTAAATCCTCTCACCACCCCTGCACCTCTGGCCTCTACCCCAGTTCAGTATACATAAATAAATAAATATATATTTTTTAAGATTTATTTATTTATTCATACAGAACTGGGATACAGGCCAGAGATGCAGAGGGTGAGAGGATTCACCAGAGACAGAGTGGGGAGCAGAACAGGCAGATCGGCGAAGTACACTGCTGAGGGGAGCAGCGGGTGGGCCAGGAGAGGTCTGCCATGCCATGTGGATCTCCTCCAGGGCAGGTGGGGATCGAACTCGTGCGGAAGTGGTTTAAGCTTCTTAGTGCAGTGCTTTAATCCGCTGCTGCCACCAGGGAGGGCCAATAAATAAAACTTTAAAAAAAAGAAAAGAAAAAAAGAATTGAAAGAGCAGCTCTAACAATCTATAGCTAAGGACAAGAGGTTGAAAGTTTGGGAAAGTTAAATGAATAAAACAAAGAACAAGAAGTTCAACACTTTCCTGCCTTAGAGCCCTTACTCTTCTAATTTCCTATAACTTAATCCCTCTTACCTCAATTCCTACTCAGTAAAGTGGGGGGGGGGGGATTCTACCAACTGCAATTGTGCAGTTAAAGAAGATGAGGCATATAAAAAAAATACTAAGCTTCCAGTTCTAAAGTAAAAATTCAAGGAATGTTTGATTCTCCCTCTAGGTGGTCGAAAAGGATCACAAGCGTGGGAGAGGGAGAACACTTCTCATGGAGTTAGAATTCTGACACTCACATAGCTGGTAAAAGTAACATCAATAGTCATTCATTTTGGAAATGAGAAGTTATCACTTTATATACTTCTCCTTTATAGATGCCTTCAAATGGTTCTGGAAATCTTAAGCTTATTCAGAAGAACCAACTGTACCATCTTTATAATGGCAACTTTATATAAAACTCTCAATACTTTTTAATGAGATGTATCACACTGCTTCACTATTCTTCATCATTCTCCTTCTCAACCTGCCTTTTCATGATACTCAGCAAGGGTTAAGAGGGATGGGACCAGGACTAGAGTAGGCTGAGTCTTAGGCTATCAACACTACCATGGCCTGAGTTTGATCCCCAACCAGTAATAACTAACATATGGCATAGCAGACCTCTTCTGTATCACCTGCTGCACTTTTCAGCAGTGTATTTCAGTAAATCTGTCTTTGTCTACTACCCATTCTGTATGTGGTAAACCCTCTCACTCCCCTCCCAGCCCCCACACCTCTGGCCTACACTCCAGTTCTTCCATTCATACTTTTTTTTTTTTTTTTAACTTAAAAAAATAAGTGGGCTGGGCCTTAGGACCAGAGTCAAAGAAATCATATTGGTTTAAATATGTATAACTTATAATAATAAACTGGAAACTAATGTTTAAATGACTTTTTGAAGTCCATATTCTTATTGTACCAGTATTTTGCTTATTCAGTAATTATTAAACCCCTAAAATTACAGCTTATTAAGACTACAGGCAAAACACACATCAGGCACAGGATATGATAACAAGATAGCATCTGAAATGGGGGATCTCCTGAAATATCAACAATAAATGGTCACAAGAAGTACAACACCCCAGGGCAAGACTGTTCTTTGAGTTTTGACAGGCTAGTGGTGCCAATGGAAATGCAGATTGGTTATTATTTTTTAGAAATGACTGATGAACATATTGCCCTGATACATTTGCTTTCTTCAAATATCAGGGTACATTTCCTGCCTAATGGTCCACTACCTTTACTTAAAATATGAGACAGACCTCGATCTTTGTGCTCATCATCCTGAAAATTTCACTCAGGAATTCTCCAGTTCTGGGAGATGTAGCAGGTAATGAAAGAGACTGAAATCACTGCCCGGGAAAACTGCCATTGTCAGTTTTCCAGGCTGCTAGTTAGGTTTGGAACAAAACAAACAGACCTGTGGATCCTATAAGATGTGCTTCCTGTTACTTGTCACTGAATACCATGCACATAAATGCTCATATCACAAGTCCACAGCTATCAATTGTTCAAGCTCTAGAACCAAAAAGAGGTCTGAATACTCCACTTGCAAATATCTTCACTGAAATCATTTCTTCTATTGTTCCTAATTTGCTTCAAGACTGGAGTTTCTCCCCAAGGTTCTCCCCCTGCTCTTTCATAGGAGAGTAGGCAATTTCTGAATTCCTCTTTTTTTTAAGCATTCCTGGTTATTCTCCACTCTTTTTACATTTTCTTTAACATTTTTCTAATGATCTATTATGCTTCGCCTCTCATCTAAAACCAAAATGGATTTATTCATGCACTAAAATTTAACAAGTACCTCAACACATTATCTGTGATAGCTAAAATGCTTTTTAAATAAGATATCTACTCTGACTAAATAAATACCTACACTCACAACACGACTGGCTTTACATAAATTTGGGAGAGGGGTTAAGGTCTGGAGTACATAGTATATTTGAAGCATTTGAGAAAGGGACTTTCGCAGCTCTGTAAAGAGCAGCAAAGACTAAACTGTAATAACTTCAAGATGACAGCTAACCAGAAGTGGTTACATAAGAAATATTCAAGGGAATTTTAATGTGCTGCAGCAAACAGGATTATAGAGCAATAAACTTTCAAGGTGCATTCTAGTTAAGTTCCAAAGATTTTTGCAGAGATTTTTGAAAAGAGAATGCAAATGTCCAGAAGATTGGGAAGAATTTTCGCTTGTCTCAGTAGAAACTACAGAACACCTACCCTTACCCTATACTGCAAAACAAGCAAATGGACAATGCTTATCTATCCAGGGGCTACCTGTGGGGAGCCTCTGAAAGCTCCCAAGAAGGCACATTTCAAGGGCTATTACCCTCATCTAGACTCTCCATTAGTCTACAGAATTCTATTGTGTCTCATGCAGAGCTAAACCTCATGAGTAATTAATCACTGGGTAATTGAAAAATTAATTTTCAGCAAATAAGTTCTACTGTAAGTGGAACCTAACCTAAGGGGTAATGGACCAGGACTTTTTCACTTCTCTTGGGTCCGTCTCAATCTAGCACAAGGCTAAGCACATAAAAAGCATTCAGCGAATATGTAATGAATGAGCCATGCTTCAGAGTTTGCTGCTTGGGTACTCAATGTGCATGCAATGTTTAATGATACCTAAAGTTAAATACTAAAAAGTTATATAAAGTCTTCTTGAATAAAAATTCAATAGGAAACATTTTTAGCCTGATTTTTTGACCCTATAAGATTATATAGAGTTGTCTGATAACATGTAGGTGTCCCAGTCAAATTTAAATTTCAGATAAATGTAGATTTTAGTATAAACATGTCTAAAATACATACTTATAAAATACAATGGAATACTTAAAAAAGTACCACTTATCTGAAATCCAAATTTAAGCAGGCATTCTATGCTTTTATTTGGCAATTCTAATTCAGTATTTATGTCTTGAACTTGATTGAATTTATTTTTTTTCTCTGATAATTGAGTTCTTAAATGCAGATATTTTAGCAGGTTTTAATTACTGCTTATTAAAGTGAAGATCCATGATCTTCTTGACCTTTCTTGAAGAGATATAAGGAAGAAATTCCAGAGCATATGTAATCTGGGATTACTGCATAAATGGTATTATCCATAATGTCTAGTGTTGTTATGTTGAATTTTGCTAAAAGAGGAAAAAAATAAAAGGGCTTCAGCCGTTTTCTAATGACATGGCCAGACGATGCCACAAAATCTTGGCATTACTGATAAGTACACACTGTGCTGGAAAATCAACAGTTTCTGAAGGGGATCCTGAAGGGAACTTTCCATTATTGAGGTTAGAAATAACTTAGCCCCATACTCATAAATTCCTGCAGTTCTGTGTCCCTAAGTAAGAAAGCACGGGCTTTGTCCCAATTTTACAACTTACTAAACTGGAACTAGTGCCTTAAAAATTATGAACGGTTATTTACTTTTTAAAGTTACATTTTTCTTAATTTCAAACGCGAGCTAAAGTTAAGAAAGTAAATATGAGAACAGGTGATCCTTCACTTTAGGAAAACCTGATATGCTGAAAGAGAAAAGTGAGCAGATAAATTGTGGAATTTATTTCAATACGCCACTAAATATTAGACATCTCTAGGGTTAAAAAAAAAAAAAAAAAAAAACCCAGGCCCTCCCTGGTGGTGCAGCGGGTTAAAGCACAGCACTGAGAAGCTAAAGCCACTTCCGCATGAGTTCAATCCCCACCTGCCCCAGAGGTGACCACATGGCGAGGCAGACCTCTCCTGACCCACCGGCTGCTCCCCTCAGCGCTCAGTTGGCCTGTTCTGCTCCCCACTCTGTCTCTGGTGTATCCTGTCACCACCCCTGCACCTCTGTACCCCAGTTCTGTATACACAAATAAATAAATAAATCTTTTTAAAAATCCTTATTATTTACTTTCTTATAAAGGATTGCTAAATAACTTGCAAGGTTTTCTATATATTTGAATTGTAAAAATTTAACTAACCCTACTCATTTTAGAACTTCATGATTATAAATATATACATATTAGTTTACAATTAATATTCCCTTTCCTTAAAACTCTAAGGGAAAAATACATGCTAAAACAAAATTAATTTATTCTGCTATTGTGAAGACAAATATTGCCTACAGAAGCTGGTTCTCTTCAACCACCCTCCTTTTCCTTAAAACTTACAGGTAAAGTTTTTCTAAAACTTTGGAATGAAACATCTTGTTTTCACTCCTTTATATGCTAACATTTTCAGTACGTAGGACTTAAAAAAAAATAAAGCTATTATTCATTTTTTTAATAAATGTTTTATTCATGGATAAGTTTAGATACACAGACAAAATTCCCGCATATGCCTACTTTCCCCATTAAAAATGTCTGTCTCAGTAAGGCACATTTTTCATAACCAATGAACTGATACTGAAACATCATTATTTCAATACCTTATTCAGATTTCCTTAGATTTTACCTTTTACCTAATGCCCTTTTCTGTCCAAGAATCCCATCCAGGATACCACATTACATTTAGTTGTTTAGTCTCTGTAGGCTCTTCTTGGCTGTAGTAGTTTTGAGATTTTTCTAGTTTTGATGATTTCAGTATTAGTCTGATATTTTACATGCTCCTCACTATAGATTTATCTGATATTTTCCTCATGATCACACAGGTGTTACAGGTTTAGGGCAAGATCACAGATGTTAAGGTGCCATTTTCATCACATCCTAACAGGGTGCAGGCTATCATGATTTATCACTGCTGATGTTGATCATGTTCATCTAGTTTAGACAGTGTCAGATCTCTCCACTTGTACAGATACTCTCCCCACTTTTTTTTTTTAAAGATTTATTTATTCATTCATATAGAATTGAGGTACAGGCCAGAGATGCGGAGGGTGAGAGGATTCACCAGAGACAGAGCAGGGAGCAGAACAGGCAGATCGACGAGGTACACTGCTGAGGGGAGCAGCGGGCAGGTCAGGAGAGGTCTGCCTCGCCATGTGGATCTCCTCCGGGGCAGGCAGGAATCGAACTCATGCGAAAGTGGCTTAAGCTTCTCAGTGCTGTGCTTTAACCCACTGCGCCACCAGGGAGGGCCCAACTCCCCACCTTTTTTTGCACAGTTTGGAAGAAAGTCTCAACCCACACTTAAGAAGTGTGCTAAGTTCCACCTCCTTAAGGGGGCAGCATCTGCATAGATTATTTAGAATTCTGCACAGATTTGCCTTTGTCCCCATGTAGATAGTCATCCAATCAGAATCTAATTTAATGTGTGAACTAATGGATCTTTTATACTTTGGGTTATAACCCAATACTATTTACTTAGTTATTCAAGTTGTTCTAACTTTGACCATCGGAGCACTTTCAGTTGGCTACTTGTCCTTTTAATAAGCTACCTACCTCACCCAACCCTCTCCCCCCAATCCTTAAGGTTTTTATTCTTTTTCTTTTTTTAAAACACATCCTTACTTCCTGGAACAAGATGTTCCAGGTATTCCTCTGAAGCAGTCCTTTTTTTTTTCCATTTGTCCAAGGAGACCTGGGTACATTTTTTTTTGAACGATGGCATTGGAAAACAAACTGTAAAATAGCTTTACATCACCTACATTTCTTAATTGTATTTTATATAAGACTAAAGGACATTCATACAGTTTATTTCAATTTTGTTTCTGGGAAGAAAACTGAAGTTTAAATTTTTGAAAGTTTTATGATTTTAATGGTTTTTATTCTACTTTACATTTGAAGACTCATTTTAATTTCCTTGTTTTATGGGTGTTGTACTTGTTTTTCTTTTTCTTAAAGGAACTAAATCTTTAGGAAATGAAGTTCCTAAGAAAAGAAAAGATGGGTTACCTCTCTTTAGACTTAACTAGGTACAGACTGGTAATTCAACTAGAAATAATAGGGTGTATCTAAGCCTAGGAAGAACTTAATATATACTGTCCTTAGTCAACCCTTGTTTAAAATGAATTATGTGACAAACATGTGAGGGACTAGTTGTAGAAGCATGAAGATGTAGCAGTAAAGAACAAAACACAAATACCACTATCAAAACAAATAATCACCTTGTATTTTTATGATTCATATGTGAGGGAATACCAGGAAGAGCTCTTTCATAGATGCAGTGTCAAGTATGCATTCTACACAACAGGAATTTAAATGGTTTTAAAAACCATGAATATGCACTATAACAGCCAGGGCTGACCAAATTCTGATGCTACTAGTGTTGAGAAAGTTTCCAAAATTGTTATACAAAGAAAGAAAGTGTATGCCGCCTGAACAGGTGAGCCCACGTTTAAATATAGTCAAAAGAGGTAATTACTATGCAAACAGCATACACACAAAGTACATATTAGGCCCTGTAACTGTTTTCCTTCCACTTTACCTTTTGATTCCTGCTCTCCACTTATCCATCCCCACCCACATCCCCACCACCAATAAAATGTAAACATTTTGAATAACACTTAGAGCCTTAAACAGATAATATAGATAACCACTGATCAGTGAATGCAGCACATGGGCTACTCATAAAAACCAAGGTGCACTTATGGATACAGGAGCCCTGTAGTTCAAAGTCATGCATCTCTACTGATAACATAGCTCTGACTTTTGGTTCACTTAACAATGCTAAGTTTATACTAGGTAAAAATGTTTGGCACTCATTAGCTACATTCTTTTGAAGCTAAGTGAGACAGAGATGGGCTGCCTGAGAGCTGGATATTTTAATATATTGTACTCCAATTGAAAAATTGCTTAAGTCTAGTCTCCAAGGACTCTCTTGTCTTTTCTCATGGACACAGGTTGAGAATCAGAAGATACAGGCACTGAAGACAACAGACACAAATCAATAGAAAAAAATAACTTCTTTTTATTTACAAAAAAAAAAAAAATCCAAATATTGGATGCTGTAAACAAAATTCACAATCTGTTCCCTCTAGCACTGATGCAAACATGTCAGTTTTTAAGAGTACATTCTCCATCAACTCCTTTTCTGCCTGTGACAGTCTGAAGTCAAAATATTCCAAAAGAGTGACCCACGGTGCAGCTTGCTGCAATAGGACATCTCAGAGCAGGCAATGGTTGTAGAGAGGTTGGAGAGAGAGACAGCCAGTGGGCGGAGCCTCCTCCATTCTGTAAGGCTTTGCAGCAAGTCTCGTCAAGTTACCTTGACATCTTCCAACTTTGTACTTTCACCTTATATGTTAGCCATTGTTACAACAAAGTTTTACATAAAGATTCTTTCTCAGCACTGAAAAAGCTATGCTATAAGAAATCTTAAAGAAAGATTATATTCAAATAGGTGCTATATATGAAATTTTTTTTTTTTTTTTTTTTTTGCTTTTTGGCTTCATTTAATACACTTCTTCAGATAACCAAAAAAAAAAAAAAAAGCTTATTTTGAATTGCTGACAGCTTTCAACATAATACATTTCATTTACAAAACAGTTCACAATATTTATTTGACAAGTACTGCATTGAAAACAACTTTATGCACAGCAAAGCAACCAAGGAAGAGCAAATAGAAGGGAGTGACAGACACAGTATGTTTACTTTTGATTACCTCCTTCGCTTGGCTTACAAATATTCTTCCATCCTTGCATTTTTTTTGGTTTTTGTTTTTAGTTACATTTTAATAGTCCACCCAATACCAAAATGAGCAGATACTTGATTCCATTTCTGGAAAGGAAAAGTCCATCTTGACGTAGGAATTACTGAGGCAACTATAAGTAAATGAAGTAAATTAAACTTTTTTAAAGGACATTGTCACAGGTTAAGTGTTCTCTGACATGCCTGACTACACAGTTGACAAGAGTCACCATAAGAGAAAACTTCCTGTTTTAAAGTAACAGCACAGTAGGCCAGATAAACAAAAAAAGCAAGTAAATCACAGGCACTAATCAGGAGTTGAGAGCTTTTCTTTTCTCTGACCTATACACACGGCTCTCTCTCACCAGACATTCAAATGTTAGGCAACACATCCACAAAAAATACATATATTCCACTGTTTGTTCAACTACATATGCACAAGACTATAGTACATACAAAGGAAAAATAAATTATCTAATCCTTAAAGTAAATGCTGAAAGTTGTCTTGAGTACATCCTGTTCTATCTGAATGCCAGGAGTTGGCTCTTACAACTATACTATTAACCCTTGAGTAAGTAAAAAAGAAGATAAATATTTGAGGAAAGAAGTGAAAAATATATCTTCAAATAAGGTCCCACCAAACAAAAATCTGTGTAATAAATCAACAGCAGGTTGTTGCAGAGCCAGAGAGACCTCCAGATACTTTTTTAAATAGTGGATGACTCATTTGTCAACAGTAAGGATGAGAAGGAAGAAAACACTACCAGTTGCTCCTAGGTCCCCAGTCTCCATTAGTTTTCTTTCAGAAAACTTCTAGGTGAGCAGGTTGAGCTCTGGTTTTTGACAGTTAAGTATTAAGCCTAATCTGCAAATGGACTTATTTCCAAGGAATTCACAATTTTCAAACCCAGGGCTTGAGAGAGGGAGACCAAGCCAACATGGGAGAAGGATGAGTTCTTTTCCTAGGAAACAGTGAGTGGCAGTGCAGTAGCTGTTACAGCTCAGGCAGAATTCACAGGGAAGCTGCTACAGCAAACCCATCAAGTTTCTGTTAAGACTTCAAAGACAGATGCACAAAAGGTAAATTCGGATGGATTAACCTAGCACTGAGCATCTCAGGGATGCCTTGATAAAAAACAAATTACACTGCCAATGGAATGATGCTATTTTCTTCCCCAATCCCTCTTTCACTGATGACAAAAAATCTGCTTGGTTCTCTAGAGGAATTATCATAGTAAGCAGTCTTCTACTATAGTGGGTAGGGATTATGTGGTTGTTTCACAATACAAAGGGAAGGGTTTTTTTATATGTTGGTATTGTTTTTAACATGCATTTTCAGAGATTGGTGTCCAAAGAAATTAAGGTGTTGGAGATAGATGGTTTTAGGGTTGGCTGTCATTAGCTAAAATGGTAATGCCAGCTCATTTCACAAGATATATATAACTGGTCTTTTGAGAAAGAAAAAATAAAGTTGGATTTGATTCAATGCAAAGTGAATGAATTTAAAGTACAGTACTAAATATTTAAATGCAGTGTGATAACCAGATCAAAGATGTTTTATATTGGCATGAATTTATAAAATTTTATATATAATATATATCTCATATATAAATTTTAAGCAATTGTGCAAATACTCTTTAAAAAGGGTTATTTCACATTTACTAAATTCTAGTGGTCCTGGAATGCAGAATGCATTCATTTAAAAATTCATTTAAATATTAACAAGTAGTGTTCAGATCACCAGAAACTTGTTTTAGCAGTCAGGGATTTAAACAGACTCTCACTGATCCAAGATCCACTGGATTATACACCATGGAGGCATGCAAGTTATTACAAAAAATAAAAGGGTTCAAACTGTCAAAATGGCAGTTTAATATAAAAAGAGGGCTCTACCAAATAGTCTCCTATCAGTGGAATTCTATGGCTCACACACACACAAAAAAAAGGAGAAATACTCACTAAAAATGTATAATCTCTGGTCTTTCTATCAAATATATTACTTGTTTTCCTCTTTCATTTATTTTAACTTTTTTAGATATGGTTTTAACTCATCACTGCAATATGCCCATGTCTCATGTCATCTTTTTGAAAACATAAAAGTACATAGTATTTAAACATTTTCTATTTGCTACATTATTCTAGACCATAGTCATTGTCATGTATGTATATATACATATCAAAAATATGTATACATACACACAAAATATACACACGTACCTACAATAACATCACACCAAGAATGTTAACTTTATACAGGTGTTTGTTGAGAAAAAATAGGGCATTTCCTCCACCATTCACAAGCTTATGTGTTGTTATATTTTCTTTTTGAGTCCCTGATAAAATAAAATCACTAAATCCTAAAATTTTCCACTTGAAATTTTCAGAAGGCAACAGGCACTTTTGATGTATATTGGTGTGTAACAAATATAGTAACTCTTTATATATTCTACTCTATCTCTTCTACTTGGGTATTTTTATCTGCTAAATCTTTGGTCCTTGAGCATACTTTCTTTGCTACAGCTGTTTTTGTTTGCATTTTCACATTTTAAAAATGTGAGCTATGCACGCAGCTGGAAATACTGGACTGTGTCATCATAAGTTCTGCTATTTGTTATGAGAACTGCACCAACTTACTACTGTTCTTTCAGAGCACGACATTTCTGTTAACACACTAGGATAGTTTCACGGAAAGCACTTGCTACAAGTCTTAGACCGCAATGTTGGAGTTTCCCTTCTTCCAGTATTGTCACCATGTACTCCCAAATTAATAAGAGATCTTTTTTCCCTGTATTTTCCCTTTCGTGAATTCCAGATTATAAGAAACTCTCAACTTTCTTTTTTTTTCTTACGGCAAAGCTATGGGAGCAGGTACTGCAAGCCCATATTGTCATCAAGCAATTTTCCCTCCATATTTTTGGAGAACCTGGTTACTTCTAAAACCAGGTCTCTTTTGTTTCAAGACAGAAGCCAATCAGATAGGAGAATCATTGTAGATGGGAGGGTTTTGGAGGTGGGATCATTTTGAGGTCATGCTCCCATACCTATGCAAAGGTCCACAAGCTTTGCCAAGCTTAAAACCAGGAGCAGGTTACCATTGCACAAAACACATCCCTAATCAAGGCTGGATCAACTCAGCCATTTCTTCTTCTTTTTAAAATTACCTATCTTGTCTGAAATGGCCTCCCCACAGGTCATTTAAAGTGATTCTTAATTGCAGGGTAGCCAAGTAGAATATGTCTGTTGCTGGCATGTGAATACTGGCTGGACCTGTGCAATATAGTAATTGCTAAAGTTGGCATCTGCTACATAAGGGGCCGGCTGGTAATAGCAAGTGACATTAGCCACATTAGGGATGACATTTTGGTCAGCAAGCACGCGGATAGCCAGCATTGTGATAAGGTTTAAAGTCTGTCTTCTTTCATGTCCCATCAGGCACACTGTACTCTCATTCACCACTCCATGAAGGGTCATGAGATAGTCATACTTGCGGTCTTCCAATCCCACGAAGTGGTTCTGCAAATAGGATTCCAGTTTTCTCTGCTGCTCTCCAATGTCTGAGAAGTCGATGAAAAATCTGGAACACATGTACCTCTGAAGGGTCTTAATCTCATCAGAGGCAGGCCTAAAGCCCCTCACTAAGAGGTTGCAGTACTTAAGAAGGCCTCCCCCTCTGATTTCCTCTGGGTTCCTGGTGGCAATGATCTTGTTACAAAGGTGATCAAAGGCTTCATGGAAATCGCCATAGACGCTCTCACCAATTATCGTGGGGTGAAATGTCTCAGTCATTGGATTCTCTGAACATTCGTAAAATAGAAGAAGAGAGTCTAATTTGATTTGAAAAGAATCTACACTAAATTCAAATTGCCTCCGGAGGGAATCCACAAATTTCAGTTCCACATTTTTGCCACTGTTGTTTGACAGAGATATTAGACTCCATCGGTCGGAGTCATTGCACACTTTAACCATTTTCTGCACATAAGCTTCCTACAATTTAAAAGATAAAACAAGAAGATGAGAAAACCTAGAAAAAATAGTAAATAAGTACATCCTCGTCACAGCTGAGAATTATTCTGCTCCTTCCCTTTTGTCAAGTTTCAGCAAAACATTACCTAGTCTTCTGAAAGCAAACAAACAAACAACAAAAAAAATACATTTAACGAGTAGGTTTACCGTCTGGGGAAGAGACTGGAAGTAATAGTTTGAGGCTTTTGGCCGACGTAGCAGAGTACTAAGAGGTTTCTTTGCCGTGTCTGATATTTAGCATGATACTTTTTTGCAAAACGATCTTACTTTTTGAAAAGGTACAATATTCACACACTATCCACACAAGGCTCAAAAGACAGAAGGGCACGCTGCTGCAACAAGTTGCTCTGCCTTATCCCTGGACACCCACTTCCCCTCCCCCTGAGGCAACCACTGTGACTGGTGTCCTGGACGTCCCTACAGGGACACTCCACAGTTGACAATCAAACCTGAATTAAACCGGGTCATTGTGAGAGACTGACTCCTCAGACAATTTTAAGTAATCATATAAATTGACTTTGAACGGGGGGGGCGGGGGGGAGCGTGTAGTTTCAAATCCTGATCCTCACTCAACACAGGAAACCACCCCAGAAGCCTCCACATACACAAGGAGTCAGCTGAACGCAGCCAGGCCGCTATTCACATTTTCCGATACAATAATAAACCCAGCGACTCCGCTCCGGGCTGCTTCTCTCCCACAGACTAGCTCATGACATGATTCAAAACACCAACTGACATCACTTTGTTCTCCCAGAACCGACTGTGGACAACACTCAAGCAAGGAAAGCCAAGAGCTGAAGACGGAGAAGGAAGAGGAGAAGAGAAGGAAGAGGCGGCCGCGGGCACGAGTTGAGGCGGCGCCGAAGCACCAAGCAAACGGAAACGACCCCGGCCACGCGCGTTAGTTCACTCCTCGGAAAGCGGCATGCGAGCAAGCGAGCAAGCGCGTCCGCTGCCGCCCGGCCCCTGGCGCGCGCCCTCCGACGCCCGCCGCCGCCCCCGGCCCGCCCGCGGCGGCTTTACCTTGAGCGTGAGCGGCGTGATCTTCTCCTTGTTCACCCCTTCGGGTAAGAAGTCCAACAGGCAGTCGAGCACGACGTCCTTCACAGTCTGAAACTCCTCTTCCCCGCGCAGGTCCGCGCAGAAGATGAGGTCCAGGTCCTTGTAGCCCAGGCCGCTGTCCTGGTGCAGGACGTGGCTGGCGGCCGAGCCGTTGAGGCGCACGTCGCGGACGCCGATGCGCTTGTCGGCCAGGCGCCGCCGCACCACCTTCACGATCAGGCTGGGCTGCAGCTCGAGCGTGGGGAAGTTCCCGCGCCCGTGGATCGGGATGGTCTCGCTCAGGATGCCATCCAGCCGCTGCACTTGCTCCCAGTTGAGCACGTTGCAGTGCGCCGTGGGGCTGTCGCAATAGTCCAAGCAGAGCCCGCCGAGGTCGCCGCCACTGTCGCCGAGGTCGCCGCCGTTCAGGTCGCCGCCCAGGGGGATGTAGGCGCCAACGGCCAGCTCCTCCTCGGCCATGGCAAAGTACCCCTCGCCTTCCGCCATGAAGTGCCCGCCGAATGCCACTTGGCCCTGGTCAGTCCTGGAAGAAAAAGGAGGAAGGCGCGCGGTGAGGACGCGTGGCACCGCGCAGTGCCCCTACGGGGAAAGAGCGCGCCCGCTCCCCGCTCGCCGCCCGGCGCCCGCATCTCCTCAGAGACTTGCCCTCCCCAGACCTTCAAGGTCCCAGCCGCGCGCGCCGCGCCCCGCAGAGCAGCCCCGCACCAAAAGTATCTCTGATGCATCTGGAAAGCGCAAGCGGGAGTCCCGTCTGTGTCACCTGGAGGCGGCCGCCCCTTCTAGGAGCGCAGCGAGCGAGGAACCGCGAGGCGGCAATACTTTCGGGAGCTGCGAGTGCGCTCCCGGCAACTGTCTGCGATTTACTCCTTCCCAGACCCGGCCGCCCGCTCAGGCCACTCCCGCCCCTCGGCCCCGCCCGCGCCGCAGCCCCTGTCGCTGCGGTGGTCCCGGAGGTGGCGGCTCCCGTTGCCGCCGCCGCCGCACACGCTCCGGTCTCTGGAGCTTTCGCAGTTGTGCGGGGGTTTGTCTTCAGTACTTTTTTTATACTGGGCTTCTCGGCGCTTCCGGGGCCCTGGAGCGGCGCGCTCGCCACACCCTCTCATCTGCATAGGGCGCCGCCCCTTGCCGCTGACCGAGCGGGGCCGAGTTGCGCGAGCCGTGTGTGCGGCGCGTCGAGCGCTCCCCTTAGCGCCACACTGGGGGCGTATGTGTACACGCGCGCGCCCGGGTACACACGCGCGTTTATTTATGCCAGATATCTTTTGCGTGTGTGCCCCTCCGCCCACGGCTCTTTCTCAGCAAGGACGCAAAATGCCTCACGAGTTATACTCGGCCCTCAAAGCCGGGTCACGACAAAATTCACGCAACTATAGAAACTTCCCAAACGTCCAATTCTCGCCCACTACAGCGAGTCTTGAGAGCTCCATGATGGCGCTCCGGAGGGTATTCGCTACCTCCTTACACCGCGCACTTCATGAATAGCCCGGGCTTGTTGAGAACTGGCGAGACCGTTTGCTCACGCAAATCGGTCTCCGCGTGCGGGGGACAGGGTTCGCTGAGCAATGAGTTTCCGTTTCCAGACCTCGGGAAACGCCGAGAGCTCGAGGCGAGCCCGAGGGAGCGCGGGGGCGGGGCTTTCGGCCCCGCGCACGGGCAGCTCGGGACGGCGGGAGCGCGTCGGCCGCCTGTGCGCGTCACGGAGGGGACGCTCCGGCCGGCTAGTCCCGAGGCCCCGGGGGCGAGCACCCAACAGCCCGGGCCTGGGCGGCACCGGAGCGGCGTGGGGAGCGCGTGGCCACTGTGCGACTTCAAGAGTCGCGGCGCCGGCTCTCAGGGAACTTCCAGGAGGCGAAGCGTAAAAGCCCCAGCGCGCTAAGGTTTGCGTTGCTCAGTGAATACAAACGTTGTGTGAATATAGTTTCCCACGAAACGTACAATTGTTAGTTTATAAGCTAAGAGTGTCTTCCCCTCAGCCTCCGTCGTTTTTGCGGAGCTAACGAAACGTCAAGGTGACCGACTGTCCAGCGCGCTCGCGCCAGTCTTTGCTAGGAAGCCCCCGCCCGCCAGCCCCCGCCATCCTCTGGCTTTCGATTCCTGCTACTCCCGGAGTCTTTCCAAACTAAAGTAACTTTGCTTCGCTGCAGAGACTGCGCGAAGCTGAGACGGAAGCCGAGGAGCGCGCTGGGGAAGAAGCTAAATACTATCTCCCGTGGCCCTGCGCAGCCGTGACCCCCGATCCTGGGAGGACAGTCGTCTCCTCCGAATTGGGGGAGCCCAGTTACTAGGGCCTAGTCTCTCAGCTGCGTGCCTGGGACTGGGGGTGGGAGCGGACGGGGGTGAGGAGGGGGGAGTGGGGGGGGGGGTCAGCCGTATCCCGCGGAGTGTCTGGCTGTGTGACGACGCCGCCCCCTGCCGGTGCCCTACGGGGCTGCGTCCCGGAGCACAGAAACTGACCGGACCTGCAGGGAGGGGGAGGGGCTGGGTGTCTGCGGCGTGTCCAGCGCTGAGGGGAGGGGTCGGGAAGGCACCCCAGGACAAGCACGCAATTCTCCAGATGCACGCACCCCAGCACACCCCCCCCACCCCCAGCTGTCCTGGCATTAAGGCATCCATTTTATCCAGGCACTAAGTGTATTTTTTTATGACTTCCTACATAGTGCCAGGCACCAAGCTCAGTGCTGAGAATGTGAGAACCACTGCATTTCACACAATCTAGTTGACTGAAAGTTGAGAACACAATTGTGGTTCAAAAGCACAAGGGTTAGGAGAAAAGTATGTGCCCCCACACAAGTAGTGGTCTACCAGCTTGGAGGGACTGGGAGAGGAGACATTAGAAGAGCTGTGATCTTAAGGATGAATCTTGAGAAACGGACTTTCTTTTGCTATCAAGCGAAAAGGAAATGGTCATTATAAACGAAAGAAAATATGTGAAAGAATTAGAGAATGTTTGAGAAAGGATGTCGTCTAGGCCATCATGCTAAGAAATAGGATTGGTAGTGATTTGGACATGGTCTGTGGGGGGTTCCAAAACCTTAGAATTTCTCGGCCATACTGCCAGCTCTTAAATATAAAACATTTTTTCACCTTCATTTCCACAGGAAGATATTCTGTGTTCCAGCAACTTAAGCGGGAAAGGAGTAGTAAAGAGCCTGGAACCTAAGTTTCACAGCTAGTAAGTGGTGGGATAAAAGTTTAAGCCCAACCCATTTAACTGGAATCTTGAATAGGATGTCTAGTTGGCTTACTAGTGCCTTCTCTTCTCTTACTAGTGCAAAACTGCAAAATATTACAAAGAAAAGAGACCTGTTAAAAATGTATTTTCTAAAGGTCAATATGAGTTCTGCCCTTTCTTAAAACAAAGTTAAAAAGATAGATTTACATTAGTTTAACTGCACTTAAAAAAAAAAAGGAAATAAAGATCAAGGGTTGGGGTTCAGTGCCATTATTTTGTACATTTTAACCCTTTTTCCAAATGTGGGGGAATAAATGTATCTCAGAGCTGGTGAGTACCTGTGCTTCAAGCATGCCTAGGAATTTGTTTTATAGGACCAAAAGAAGCAGTATTTAATCAAGTTGCTCAGTGTGATCATGCTCAGGACCCTACCACACTTTGCACTGCATCTACAAAAGCCACTTTAGCCTGGTTTTTCTAGGTGGGGATCTCTTCCTAAGCAGAAACTGCCCCGAGCTGTTCACATGCCTCTCCAAAGAATCCAGGGCATGGTTGAGAAGGAAATGTGGAGCAGGTGGCTGGACACCAGAGTACCTGAACTGTATCAGACCTTGTGTTTGAAAAAAGATGAGTCCCAGCAAAAGGGGGACAAGTGCTCTCCCTGGATCTGTCAGGGCCTTGTGGTTGACACTTTCTTAGTCCTTGAACAAAGTATTTATACTTTTTTTTTTTTTTTCCCAGTAAGGTTCCAGGTTCTCCCCTTTACTTCCAAATCTCAATTATCAGGATCCTGCTAGTTCTAACACTGAGACATTTGGGATATCTTTAATTCTGACAGTATCTGGTGGTGCTTTGACTGGATTCACATGACAGCAAGAAATATTTGTTAGATGAAAGCATATTGTTGTTCTGTGTCTTCTTCCTGTCTTCAAATTGAGATAATTTTTAATTTCTGTGTTCATCCTTATATGAAATAGTAAATTGTGAAATTGCAAGCATTTTATTTGGATAAACAAAACAATTATTAAGTGAGAAATTCTGTACTTTCAATCTGTAGCAAAGATCTCTCAACACAGTTACTCTTAGCTTAACTAGGAGTTGTTTAGCTTTTGATTTTTTTGATAAGTACCCCATTTAAGGAAAGAAGGTAACATCTATATGGCAGTCTGTTGTTTCCTGTTTTCATTTCCATTTAGACTTAAAGTTGAACTGGAATGGCACTCTGCTCTTTCTTTCCAAGTTCTTGACATTCAGGTTGAATACAACATTGAGGACCAAGGTATCTTGAAACAACTCTTGAGGGCCAGAAAACACAATGACCTAAGTGGGCCGATGGCAGTTGTACAGATAGTTTGCAAGATTCACTGCACACTAAAACACAGTGTGAAGTTCGGAGATTGCCCCAAGTTTATTAGGCACTAGTATTACTGTTCACCCTTTGATTTGTTTGCTTTCTATCTTCTAAAAAGCAAAGTGGTTTTGTATGATAGGAGGCAATTATGAAATGATTCCCCCAAACTCTTTCTACCCAGAAAGAGAGAAGAGCCACAAGAAAACTGCTCTTAGGCTTCTTATTTCTCTGTCTCATACCACTCTGGCAATAATCCCCCACCCACTCCCGCGTATTACATGTCTCATTCCTACCCTTTCTACACCAGCCCTCCCCATTCTTTTCCATTGATTTTATATCTTCTACTATTTTGCTTTTTGACCCTGTCCCTACAAAATAGCATCAATATGCAGAAACACCTTGAAGCTAGTAGGTAAAGAAAATAGAATTGTGAGAAATTTGAACCTTAGCCCAAACTTTCTCATCACTTATGACTTTTTTTTTAAGATTTATTATTCATACAGAACTGGGGTACAGGCCAGAGATGCGGAGGGTGAGAGGATTCACCAGGGACAGAGTGGGGAGCAGAACAGGCAGATCAATGAAGTACACTGCTGAGGGGAGCAGCGGGCGGGCCAGGAGATGTCTGCCATGCCATGTGGATCTCCTCCGGGGCAGGCGGGGATCGAACTCTGGTGGAAGTGGCTTAAGCTTCTTAGTGCAGTGCTTTAACCCACTGCGCCACCAGGGAGGCCCCATTTATGACTTTTATAGGTCAAATCCCAGTAATTCTTGAGACCACTGAGGGACAAACAGACATCCTTTAACAACTTTGGACATGCAGATGTCTGCATTGCAAAGTAAACTACAGTCTTTAGCTGCATGGTTAGTGTTAAAGCGCTACTAATCAAAGTGCTATATGTAAAAATTATAACTCGGCTAGAAAACTGAGTTACCTGATTTCATAGGGAAATGATGATTGTTAAATGACTTTCTCCATATTTCTTAAGGGAAATAAATGTTTACTCATGGACTGCAAAAGCCCTGAGTCATACAACTTTCTAGATTAGTTTGAAAATAGGTCTTTAATAGGTCTTATCAGAAAGATTAGCTGTTAATTTCTTGTGCTGTCTGTGCTGATTATGCCAGTTTTCCTGTTTTGACATCTCTGTGAAATGCTTGCCATTTCAATCAGTGTAGCAAGTCTCTTGAACCAAACTTTTTTTCTTACTTTAAATAAGAGACATTCAAAAGTTACATTCATTTGGCAAAATGTAAACAAGGAATACACATAGATTTTCAAAAATTACACATATTTTCCAAAACTACCAAATATGAATAAGTAAACAACTTTACCCTAAAGTAATATTTATATTTCAAATTTATCCTTCTGTCAGTTTGTACTGGAAATACAAAGTTTTAAAGAAAACTTTGACATTTACTGGTGGTGCTTTTAGAGTGTTGAGAAGGGAACTAGGGAGGAATGTAATAAATCATTCCTCATTTATAAAAATAATTTAGCCAGAAATATTGGTGTATATTGTGAGAAAAAGAAAAAAGACTACCTTCTATTGGTACATCTGCTTATTTCTGATATATTTCCAGATGATTCTTATCTTGAGCCTATATTGATAATTTGTTAATTGCCAGTTTATTTTTGTATAGGCTTTCAAAATTTCATAGAAATATTCAAAATGCTATATGCACCCATTTACTTTGTACCACATTGGTATGTTGAATTCCAAAATGTTATAACTACCACATTAGTTTGTGACTGGCACAGAAGACTTATTTACTCATATGTATAAACTATACATTGATGCTTTCATTTGAGATAATATTTTTTAAAATGTTATTTTTATCATTACTTTGTCCTACTGTCTTCCTTCCCTTATTTCAAAACTATATGCTGCCAAAGGTCAAAAGGCAAATTAAACAATACTATTAATGTCTGGCATAAATTGCTATGAAATATGGTACCCCACCAGAAATTCACTGTCTTACAAAGTCTGAGAATCTGAACACAGCAAATGATTATTCAGAGTTTTTTTTTTTTCTTAAAGCTACTAAGATAATGAGCATTTTTAATGTTTTTTTTTTTTTTATCTGTGAAAACATGAAGGTGGGAAAAAGAATCTGACCACCTTGAAAATTCTTAACTCCTTAAGTAAAAGCTGCAGAAAGTACCTGTAGACTCTTTTAGGGGGGACATTAAGACACCTGAATTTATGCTAGCCATATAGGATAAAAGAGATTTGGGTTTAACTTTCTAATAAAGGCTTCAGGATGCTACTGGAATTATGAGTCGAAAAAGTGTAAGGACATAATCAAAGTTACTGATATTTGAACCATTCTGACTGAAGAAAATCAGCTTCTAATAAATCTCAACTCCAGCAGAGCTTCTGGGTACTAAAAGAAATTTTGAACTCACACTTATCCATAGTTTAGATAAGTAATACATCTCTAAATGACAATAGAAGAACTGCCCTCCAGATTTTGATTATTTGAAATTGTTCGAAAACTATAATTATTTAGCATAAAAAAATAACATTCTTAACTTTTCTTAGCAGACAAACACTTCAAAATAATAAAAGAAGGGAAAAAAAATCATGGCACCTGTGATTCTTTGTACCATCTCCCTGTTTTTTATTAAAATTCTGAAGGTATTTCATTTTTTCTTCACTGACATTAATTGGTAATCACATCTCAATCCATTTTCTTAAGATGTATTTATTTATATGTACAAAAATTGGGATACTGGGAGATAGGCCAGAGGTGCAGAGGGTAGAGGATTCACCAAAAACAGAGTGGGGAAGAGACAGGCAGACTGAGTGAAATCCACTGCTGAGAGGAACAGAGGCAAAGAGGTCTGCTGTGCCATGTGGGTTAGCTGCCGGGCCGGCCAGGGATCAAAATCATAACTGCAGTGGTTATGGATAGCTTCACAGTGCTAAGACTTAATCCTTTGCACCACCAGAGAGGCCTTCAAACCATCTTTTCACATTAATTCTTTGTAAGCATTAGTTCAAAATCCTTGCGCTGACTAGAAATGTATGATTTTGTCCTATGCTAAAAATAAATGTCTCTTAAGAGCACTTGTAACTTAGACTTGCTGAGTGTCATCTCTTCTAATCCTAAATTATCTTAAGTGTTACCTATATTTGTGGGTTACAGGACTTGTGGAAGAGATCAGTGCACTGAAATGTGAGTTGGGCACTTTATCACCTTTGAACACTGGAAACTTCTGGAAGGTAAGTCCATTCCATGCTCATAGTAGTGTGTCTATATTCTTAATTCATTAGTTAAAAAGTCAATTATAGCATTATTGATTTATGTAGTACGCTGCAGTATTTTTTCTGTTATAACTCTGAGTTAAGTACAGAGATGACTAAAATACAGCATGAAAATAATTACCCTTCACATATTGAATAGGTCATTATTTTGAGCCACACTTTGCTCATAAATAAAAAAAATGAGTTATCATGATTAATTCTCAATCTACTTTGTCTAAAGTTCCAAACGTTTGGAGTAAAAATTAAAACACAAGCTAATTATTTAGATGTCTTATCTATTTGATATTAAACAGTCATATATCTGGTTATACTTCATGTTCTTAATGGAACAAAATAAAAATCAGTTTATCTTCTGAATTTAATTTAACATCAATTTGATTAAAACATTTACTCTGGAACTTATATCACCAATTTTGAATGCCTGTATTAATCAAATTAATAAGAAGCTTTACAAACTTTATGCTTTGCTGTATTTGCTTCACTAAAACATAGATAATACAAGCTTTTAGTTTCCCCAAAACTTCTGAAGTAGTACATGACCTCCACGTCTGTAAGGTGTTCTAGTGGGGACAGGGACATTGAGCACAACAAGAGTGAGAGGTATGTGGGTACACATATGCTTCTATTTCCCCTAATTGTTTTCCTAGATGGTTTATCTCTCGTATGTTTTTTCTCATTTCCTGCTCATTAATACAAATTAATAGTTATTAAATCAATCTAGTGCCATCAGCCACCATTACCTGCCTTTTGTAAATCTTCTAGGTCTGATCACTATGGTTACCTCAACACCCCTAGCAAATAATCTAGATGGAATAGCCTAAATATGCTCAGTATATGTCTAGTAAAAATTCTCTCTATGGTTAGAAAGATAATATTTTCAGCTTGGATATGGTCGACTTTAAAGTTTTAATAAATAGTCTCAATGCTATTATAAGGAAGAGTTTCCAGTTTTATATCATCCTGTGACTCACTTGATGAAGCCTCAGTGCGGATGATTGGTAGGGTTTTACTTCAGATTTACTTTTCACTTGTTTTTTCTCCCAACACTTCTTGGAGTTCACTTCACACTCTTCTATTGTGCTTTCTTTTAAATCAAGTGACACGAGAGGAATAATCATTTTTTCTTCCATGTATAAATGTAAAATTTTAAATATGCCACTTACTTTTATGAGGCTATTATGCTGCTGCTCATCAAGTCTATAATAACCATTTTGACTAAAATGTGTATCCTTATATTCTTAGCTCGTTTAACTATAATAATTACATATCCCAAGTCAAACATCAATATGTGATCTGAAAATTATTATGTCTATGAGGATAAAGGGAGAATAGATTTTAAACCTGCTTAGTTATTTAAGGATCTAAGATAAGTAGTGGTCATTCATCTACCTTCAAGGATTCTGATTTTTTCCTTCTATTCATTTCTCTCTGACAGGGACCTTTTATATCATCTGTTGACCATTGTTAAGTTAGAGGAAAAATTAAGTATATGGAATTTAATTCAACATTTCAAATGCACAGAAACACTGCCACATTTCCCCACTTAAAATGGGAGGATTTTGAACATCTAGTTGAAAGCACTGACTATAAATATTAGCTTTGTAAAATTGAAATGCAAGTTATTCTCCTAAAACCTGTGAGCACATGTGATATCTCACTAAAAAGCATGGTAGTCTTCTTAATAAAGGGACCCCCAATTTTAAATCTTTTGCTTTGACTTCTTATGTATCCATAGGATTGCCTTCATGTTTGGCCTCAGTTCAGTTTTCTTTCATTGCCAATGTCACTGTGTTTTTTTAAAATCAAGTTTAGGTTATAAATGCCTACAATATATTTTATTATACTTAGTGGTACTAGGATATTGATCTGTTATGGAAATTAAGTAGAACATATCAAAAATAATATCATTATAGTGTAAATTGGTTCAGCATCTGTGTTAGATTACATTATCCAAACACATGAAACAGTCAAATTTCTGACTTGACCATCTCCCGAAGGTAGTGACTTATTATTTCTTGCCAGTTTTTTTTAATTCTCCTAACTATTGGTGGATTGTCTGCACAGTTTCATAAATGCTGATGAACTTTCAGTGTGTTTCTCTGTTTTTTATTTGTCATATTACTCTAAAATATTACATTACTTGAGAAAGAAAGGAAGAAGAGGGAGGGAAAAAGAAGAAAGGTAAGACCGACAGGAGAAAGGAAAGGAAGAAAGCCTTAAAGAACCTTTTCAATCAGTACTTGGGTAATGACTCAAACCCTAGCCCCAAAATAGCTAGTTCATTTTGTTTTTTAATAAAATTGTAATTCAAAGAAATTTGACCCTACTAAGAAATTGGGTTTGTTTCAAAGATCCAGAGGCATTACAAATCAGCTGTTCATGTTTCTTTAAACTTATGGCAAGGTTGCCTTAGTTTTTGCTACATCTTCCTTGTTTTTCATTCCTTGGGAAAATCAATGGCTGACACAGAAACAGATGAGTGCATTATTCTAAAATAAAGTGATTAAATCATGAAGCTGAAGGGTGGATACAGAATCCCTGGGGATGAATATATTTTCCTAGTTTTTGGCATGACTTCTTCTTATGAGAGCATACAATTATTTACTTTAAAAGCAACCATACTTTATTTGATGTAGCCATGTAAATTCTTCAAAACTGAGTTTGAGAGGAGAAGGCAGAATATAGCACTAATCTTTGTTGAGGAATTATAGGGCATGAAAAGATGCATATCCATCTTTGGTTTAGCTTTGGAGAATGGTCCCCCAGAATTGGGCTGAGAAAGGGTAAACACAAGATAGTGATGGAGGGAGAGCCAATGGGGCAGCATTAAATGAGAAAACATATTAAAAATATGCATAGAGTATGCCTGGTACTTTCTAAGTTGACCTTTAAGCAGAAACTGAATTGGAACCTAATGTTTAGGAGTGGAGTCACCAATGGTAGAGAAATGGGCCAGAAACCAGACATTACCCTCCTAGGTATCAGCTCCATGGGGATTCAGATGATGTTCCCAATCTTAGGCTTCAGGGAGTCCTCCCTTCGGGCATTTACCTGAGATGTAGGCAGATTTGATTGATTGCAAGCCCCATCTGTATTCGAAAGCATGTGTATTGTATATCTCCATCCTCAAGCTGGTTGCTGGTAGGGGTGCCACCATCTGCAATCCCATGATTATAGATCTAGAATTGATGGCTAGAAATAGAGACTTTTAATCTTTAGGACAAAGAAGCTAATAGTGTCTCTTCAACAGAACTTCCCATCTACAGAGTTATGAAGTTATCCATGATTTCCATAATCAAAGACCTTCTAAAATTAGAAAAGGAATTGCTCAAGGATGGAAACATCTGTCTTATTATAACACCATGTTAAACTCTCTACATATGTTCTGAATCAAGAAGAGATTTCTAAAGATAATCCCTAGCTGGCAGAAGCTGGCTGTACTGGCAAACTCTTACCCTTTTGCCTGGTCACTGTCTTTCTGTAGGATCTGCCATTATGATTACCTCTGCCACTACTTATTCTGAAACCTAATAGCTTCCCTTTAATTGTGGGCCTATGTGAACTACAGCTTTACTTTCCATCACTATTTTTTGTGAAATAGTGGCATACACATTTTCAAAGTTAATGTAATTCAAAAACTGAAAGAAAATAATTGCAGGTAAGATACTTCATATAATGTCAAATTTCCAAAGTCTAAGTTCTTGATCGTAAGACAAACATGACCCACTTCCCCAAAGCCATACTGTTTCCTCCTCCCCGTTACTTGATTAAGTTTTATAACTGCTGTATTTTATCCTCATTTTTCCAAATGTGGTAAATATTCCAACGATAAGCTGAAATAGAGAATAAGAAAGGATGACTTATTTTAACTAGTGTGGTTAAGAAAGGTCTTTCTATAGAGGAAATAATTAAGTCAGTAATTGAAAGATAAGCAACAGCCAGCCATGAGAAGTTGGGGAAGAGTGTTCCTGACAGAGGGAACAGCTTGTATCCAGGCAGGCAAAATTCTAGAGTCCTGGAGGAACTGAAACAAGATATGTGGAACCAACGGATATTGAGGAAAGGAGAAGGGGGGTATAAAATTGGACTAGCAAAACAGTTTCAAAGGCTAGACCACATAGTCTTCCTGACAAATGGGATTTTTATTATAAATGTAAGAAACCAGTGAAGACTGAGCAGGAGAGTAACATGATCGATCTGATTTATCTTTTGAGTTCCTTGTTGCCAGAGGAAAGAATAGAAAAAAGGAAATCAGTTAATAGATTGTTATGAACAACTGAACTATTGATGCTGCTAACTTAGACCACTTTTTTCAAACTCTGAGTCACAACCTACTAAGGTTATACAGTCATTTTGGTAGCCTTGACCAGTAATATCAATGGAACAGAATGATATATAATAGAAAATATTTTTAAAAATTATATCATTTCATGGCATTTCTTTCTTTTTTTGTGCATATACATATACATATACATACATATATATATATATATATATATATATATGCAGATATGCAAGCACTAGATTGCCCTGTGAAATGAATTTATCACTTTGCATAGTGATCAAAGGAGTCACTGACCATTAAGGTAGTGACAGTGGATGCTGAGAGATTTCATCAATATAAAGATGTTTTCAAATTCATGGAAATGGAAGAGATTCCCCTTAGAAGGGACACAGAGAGCAGAGTTATGAGATGTGTTCTGTTTCATTTTAAATGTTGCATTCCTATATTTATATCCTACCTACCTATTTATTTATTTGTTTATTTTTTTTTAAAGATTTATTTATTTGTGCATACAGAACTAGGTGCCGGCAAGAGGCTCAGGGGCAGTGAGAGGCTTCACCAGAGACAGAGTGGGGAACAGAACAGGCAGATCGATGAAGTACACTGCTGAGGGGAGCAGCGGGCGGGTCAGGAGAGGTCTGCCACGCCATGTGGTCACCTCTGGGGCAGGCGGGAATCGAACTCATGCCGAAGCAGCTTTAGATTCTCAGTGCTGTGCTTTAACCCGCTGCGCCACCAGGGAAGGCCCTTGTTTATTTTTAAAGATTCATTTATTTATGCATACAGAGCTGGGGTACAGGCTAAAGGTACAGGGGCTGTTAAAGGATTCACCAGAGTTAGAGTGGGGAGCAGAACAGACAGATTGACAAAGTAGACTGCTGAGGGGAGCAGCAGGCAAGGCAAGACAGGAAAGGTCTGCTGTGCCATGTGGATCATTTATGAGTCTGGGAATAGAACTCATACTGAGGCAGCTCCAGGCACTTGCAGTGCTGCCCTTTAACCCACTGCACCACCAGGAGGGCCCTATATCCTACCAATTTAAATAAGATTTATAGTAACTTAAAAGACAATGTACCATTAACATAGGAAAATAACATCCTTTATCTTTGAAGGATGCAAATAAAAAGAATTAGCATGTAACCATTCTGTCACTTTTTGTCTGGGCATTACTTTTCTGGGTAATTTTTATATCTGAAGCAGATATATTCCTAGCAGATTTTATAAACAATTTTTGAATATTTACAAAAATGTTGCTTGCAGGGGAGGAAATATTAAACTCTATTGCTATTTAGTCTTCCTTCCTGATTTTTTCTGAAAGAGAATGTCTTTTGGTCTTTTGAGATAACAATTTGGGCCTTGCAGAACTGGCTCACAAATGCAGTCTGATCTCTACTAACTTTATTGTATAACATCATCACCATACAACTTACTGTTCAAAAATTTGAATCACCACAAGAGAGAATTATAAAAATATTGCATGCCTTGGTAAATATAGTTTACCAAGGTAAATTATTAAAAATATATATATATTATATAATCTAGGAAGTGATAAACTCTCAGAGAAGGTCATCATAATCTCTCCAACAATATCTATCTCAGCAGCTTGGGTTTAAATTAGTAATTGGAATTATTCTGAGAAATAGATTTATAATAAAATACTGAAATTCAGAAATTTGTCATGGAAAGAAAGGGTACATGTCCTAGGCAATTAATTAACAGAGCAGAAATCCTTTAATTAAAATCATGTCCTTACCTATGTTGATGGGAGGCTGAATCTAATAATAATCCTTTTCATTTTACACACACATTTATATAGACCCACAATCTTTGAACATGTTGGGGCTTATATATGTTCAAACAACCCATTTACAAATTGCTAGATGAGAGCTGCATTACCCCTTTGCTTGTTTGTGCCATTTGAAGAGAGCAAGTTTACTATTTCATAATGTTCTCCCTGGGATCTTTTGTATCAATTTTAACAACATGCCTTTTTCTCTCCCTCCTACCAGACACCTGTCTTGTTTTGGGGTAGGTGACAACCAAAAGCAGCAACTATATTTTAATAGTACACTCTTAAAGATCTTCAGTCAAAGGAGTCTGATAGAAAATTAACTTCAAGAAACTCTAGTTGCTATTTGAAATATCTTTCCTTGCTTCTCTAAACAGACCATTGATACAACTAATTGTCCAAACACTGAATGTCTAAACACTGAATGTCCAAACATTTTGATAAAGTCACCAGAGAACCACTCCTGACCCCACTAACTATGCTGCTGTCTCCTGTAACACCATTCTTATGTCAGATCAACCACCAAATTTCAGCAAATAAGAAACTGAAGACAAGGTACTATTATTTTCAGTCTGTTTCTTCATTCTAAAAACTTAAGAGTGTTGAACCATTCCAAAGAATTTCAGTTTGGTTTTTATTATTCACTGAGGAAGTATGGTATATATAAAAGCTTCCTCTTAGCATAGATAAGACTAACAGGCTAACAGTTCTTTGGGTAAGTAGGATTAATTATCAGGAAGCTGTTGATAGTTCATTGCTGACCTGTAAAAACCTAGTAAGAATAAGGTTAGCTAAAATAATGGGTCCATTTAAAGTTTGTGTCATATAAGACGTCATTATGGATCACATTATTTCAGCAAAGAAAATAGTGTAGAGAGCTCTCCTCTTAAAAGAAAATAGTTTTTCTGTTGGAGAACTTCCAAACCACACCATTGCAAAACATAAACATTTCAGACCATTGAAAGCTAATGTTTAACTGTCTGGTTCTAGTTGTCTTCAAAAACCTTTCCCCCTTGGTAATTAATTCTTGTTGAAATAAAGGTGTCACTTGGCTTTTAATCTAAGTTCCTTATGCTAGATGAACATACTTTTATTGCCCCAAGGTTTGTATTTTTTACACCTTTCATAATTTAAAATGTACTCTACCCTGCTCTGTGTCATTAGTAGAGGTAGTAATCAGCATTTAACTAGAGTTGGGGAAAACAGTAAAGAGTAGGGTTAGACCAAGGCATGATTGTGAAATGCCTGAAACTGTTAAAACTCTTGCCTCCTAATTTGTCATTTAACTCTTTCTGTGTCTTAATCTCTGTGAAATCTTGTTCAGCATATAGCTTCATGATCTCTCAAAGCAGCTCTTCTGTTGGAAGACTGACTAAAAATTTGTTATTGCAGTATATAATATATGACCAGATACCTAGCTGATGTTCAAAAAAGGTCATCATTCTCATCTCAGCACCTCGTAAGCCTTAGAAGTATCTTAATACTGATTTATGGTGATATTGTTTGTAAGAATATTTGCTTTTAATAATTTCATTCTTGAAGACTAACAACATACCTAAATCCAAAGGAGTATGTGTCACTCTCACATTTTAGATCCCATGGGGATGGAGACAGGTTTTGGCAGTGGGTTGGAGAAGGCATCAGTGCTCTACATCTTTGACAACTGTCTGTTGATTTTAAATGGTCTTGCTGGAAAAAAAAAAAATTGATAGTGTTAAACAGGTAAGGAAGCACAGCAACTTGTGTGACCCAATCACTCTACTAGAGTCAGAAAGCACATGTCCCACTTCAGTTCTAAAACCAGTTTTTTTGGTAGACAACAGGGCTGGATTCTTTTGCCTCCTTCTTAACATGAATCATTTACTGATGGGTCTGATTAGTTAGTGCATGTTTTAAATGCCATAGCAACAGGAAACATATAGGATGTGCAAGATCTGAAGCTTATACAATTATGGGACACCTGTTTAACAGAAAAGAGTACAAAATAATATATATATAAATGACTACTTAATTAGAATAAGAAATCAACATAAAGTATACATTTGAACAGTTGACAAATAACAAAGAAATCACAGATTTTATAAAAATAATCTGCTTTTTAATTACCTTCCTGATCACACTATTGTGCTTTTCTTTTACATTTTTTCTCTTTTGGATGTGTACTCTGATTTCCCCTCATACATTTCCTCAAGGAAAAGAACTTCTGAGTTAACATTACATAAATAAGAACTCAAATCTTTGCTTACAGTTTTATGTGTATATTAGCTGAAGAACTTTCTACAAATGAGCTTCTGGCTCTGAACATTTCCAACCTTTTATCCCCTCTATTATCTACATATGTCAGACACTGTGGAGCATACTTATATCACATTACATCCTATAACCCTGTATGTTGATTCCATGACTTCAAAAGCATAGGCATTGGGAATATTAATGAATGCATTCTCACAGGAGGACAGGTGACAATAGCTAAGTTATAATGGAAAGTGACTACAAACCACTACAAACCCACTAAACCTAAAAAAGAATATCCAGTTCAATTTCCTGTTTTCCAAATGTCTGTCAGAATGTCCACAACCAGTCTGACATTACCCAATATGAAGGGACATGGAAAGGAGTTTAATATGGTAAGAGATAAGAGCCTTAACTGATTGTGATTAAAGTTTTCCAGTTTTTTAAATTTTGCGAACATGTACACCTGAGAAATGAGAGTTCCAAAGATTTAAACTTCTTTAGCCTCATAGAAAATCCACCTCTGGGGCCCTTGCTGGTGGTGCAACAGATTAAAACACAACACTATGATTCTACCACAGGCTCTGCACATAGTGCAGCAGACCTCTCCTGACCCACCTGCTGCTCCCCTCAACGGTGTATTGCAGTACTGCCTGTTCTGCTCCCCACTCTGTCTCTGGTGAAGCCTCTCACCCTCCACACCTCTGGCCTGTACCCCAGTTCTGTGTGCAAACATAAATAAATCTTTAAAAAAAAAATCCACCTCTGCACGAAGGTGGTTAGCTTAACACAAAGGGAGGTAAAGGAGGTAAGGGAAACATCCTACCATTCCACACTTACAGAAAACTTTCTTTCATGATTCACACATATGTAAATAACATAGTATCAGTATTGCTACTAAGTCTGTTTTGCCTAAGCTGAAGGCATTTTAAGAAAAAGAAATTTTGATAAGTAGTTGCTTGCAAAGTAGAGAAGGAATTTGAGTCATAAAAAAACTTGAACCTTCCTGTCTCATCCTTCAGACCTAACCACAAAGATGTAAGAAGTTACTTGAGTATATTAAGGTTTTCTTTCTCTAACTTAATTATTTTAATTGATTCTTTAAATTCTAATTCTGTTTTTCCTTTAGCAAGCTGTGAGCTTGGACAAATTAACTCACCTCTCTTAACACTCAATTTTCTCATCTGTAAAATGGCAATAATAATATTTCCTTGAAGACTTATGGGAAAGATTAAATGACTTGTAGGAAATGGCAAGATATTGTAGCTATTATTTTAATAGAAGAGTAATATTGGACAGCTAGGAATTCAGGAACTGCAGTTGTACCAGTGTTGGCATGGAAGTTTGGACTCTCTAGCTGCCAAAAGGGATACTTTCTGTTTCAGTTTTTCCACTTTGCTCCAGGGCCCAGTAGCAACATAGTGTAAGTGACCGACCTTTGCAGCATGACAGCCACAATACTTTATGACCAGAGTTTGTCAATAAACGTAAGGTTTTTGGTAAACAAGAGTAATTCATATCTGGCCCAGAGCCTAGTTGGCTCTAACTCTGAAATTGTATCAAATTTGGAAAATGTTCTAACCACAGATAGTTCAGTATTTGAAAATGAGCTGCAAAATGGCTGCAAAGAACTGGCATAGGGTTCTAGGAGGCAAGGACTCTGTAAAGGTTTTTTGAATTCAATGAAAGTGATCTAAACTCAGAAGACCTGGACAGTGCTCCTGAGCATGGCACAGGCTCTGAGTGCCTAAGATAGCAGTTAATTTGAGGACAGAGAGAACTGTTATTGGTGATTGGACTCTCTGGATGCCAAAAGGGATACTTTTTGTGGTGATCTAAAGCGAGCCCACAATTAGCTCCTAACCCCAGATCTAGTGCTTAATAATAGTTACACGATCTTTGTGTGTGTTACTTACTTTTTCCGTGTCTCAGTTTCCTCATTTTAAAGTAAGGATATAAAGTACTTCATAATTTATAGTTTTCAAATGAGTATGAGATAATACTCCAAAAGGGTTTTAGGACAGTGTCTGGCACACTACAACTGTTCAATAACAGCTAGTTCTAATGCTAAACAGGAATTCTCATGGAGATGTTCAGCAGGTTTTATAGATTTGCTATTTAGAAAAGACATAGTAGTTAAAGATAGTTTTTAGACTTTCTAATTGGATTAGTTTCCTGTCGCTACTGTTTAATTTGTGTTTTGAAAAACTGAAATTTATTCTCATAAGTTCTGGAAACTAGAAGTGCAAAATCAGTATCAGTGAGCCAACATCATGGTGTCAGCAGGCCATGCTCCTGCTAACTGTAGGAAAAAAGCTATTCCTTGACTCTTCCAGTGTCTGATAGCTGCAGATATTCATGGACTGTGATGACATTATTCTAGTGTGGGGCTCATATTATTTTATCCTTCAGTAACTATGTCAAATCTCCTTTTTCCTCATATAAAGATATTACTGGTGGCCTTTAGGCTCAACTGCTTATACAGAATAACCCAGGTTAATTTCACCATTTTAAAACCAGTATCTCATTCCTATCTATTAAGATATTAAGAACTCTTTTGCCAAATAAATATCTACAGGCTCCAGGGATTAGAATCGGATAACTTTAGTAGTCCATTTATGCCACTGTAAAAGATAAGTAAAGAGGAAATTGTAAGAAGGAAAAGAGATATAAGTACAGGACCTTGCAAACCATAAACATATAATAGGGAAGCAAAGAAAGAGGAGAGTGGGGCAGGGAATGTTTCAGTAAAGTTTTAAAAGGATGGTATGCCAGAAAGACTTCAGAGATTCCAGGGGTAGTTTGAGATGGAATCACTGTTTGTGTTTTAATAATTTTAGGTTGATTTTTTTTAATATTTATGCACACAGAACTTGCGATACAGGCCAGAAGTGCAGGGGCAGTGCAAAGACTGACCAGAAACAAGAGTGGAGGAGTGGGGGAGTGGGGAGCAGAGCAGGCAGATCAACAAAGTACTCTGCTGAGAGGAGCAGTGGGTGTGACAGGAGAGGTCTGCTGCACCATGTGGATCAGCTCTGGGGCCAGGGATCAAATTCGCACTGAAGCATTATCCTAACCTGTTGCGCCACCAGAGAGGGGCATATTGTTTTGACTATTAGGAAAAATACCCATAAATTGAGTTAAAGTCAATTTTTTGTTATGGGGCAAAGAAAGAAAATTTGGAGTGTATCAAAGAGGGATCACTACCTTCTGTGATAAGTATTTAAGGAGATATTAGTATGGTACTAGTCTTAATGCACTTTTTTATAGAAGAGGAAACTGAGGTACAAAGATAAGGAAAAGTCACAGCACTAGTAAGTATGAATTAAGTATTACCTGGGTCTATTTTCTGAAACACTGACTTTTTTTCAGCATTTGCCCAAAAAAACACTAATACACTTGTAAGGAGAAATCTATATATATGAACATTATTTCAAGGTCATTTAGTGAAAAACTTTAAGTTTCATAATAGTGAAAATATTTACTATTCATATTCATATTTACTAGACATCTGATATATAGTTGGCACTGTTCTAGAAAGTTTATTTTTCACTTGTAGACAAAATGAACAAAAATCCCTGTCCTCATCTCCAGGTGAGGTGAACTAACTCCAAATTTCAACTTCATGCAATACTCAACTCTACCTACATAATGACAGGGGTAAGAAGCAGCCAATTCTCTCTTTATAGGAGTGAATCACAGGAAGAAGAATTGCATGATATAGTAGAAACTACCTGTCTACTGTCTTAATCATCCTTATGAGAGAATTGTACTCCTTTATTTCTGAATCATAAGTGAAAAATTACAGAGGGGGAAAAAATAGAAAATCATACAAAGATTTTTTTTTCTTATAGTCCACGACTTTTCAAATGTCTCAACAAGTAATCCAAGTTCAGAGAAATATTGTCTTCATGATATTGAGCAACTCATGAGATTTCTAGAGAAGTTGCAAAACCTCAAGTATTCAAAATAAATCACTCCAGACCAGGCCTCTAAAACAATGCTAGCAAAACCCCAGAGCTTACAAATTTCCCACGTTCACACCTCTCGCTCAATTCCTCTTTCCATCAGACTTTATCATTGGGACTCCTTGCCCTTTATCCTAAAAGAAAACTCAAGTTTCCCTCATCATTTCTCATACCTAATCAAGATTGCCAGATAAAATACAGGATGCAAGTTCAGTTTAGCTCAGTTTCCTTTGTTTTTATTTGCTAAATCTGAAAGCTTCATCCAGGTCTCTCAGTTCCTTCAGAGAAAAAGGCCACAATATTCAGAAAGACTTCATTGATTACCCAGACTGTGTTAAACTGCACCCCTTCAACATTCCCTATATCTGTGTTAATTTTTCTCATAGCATTTATCATCATCTGATATATGCTGTATTTTATTTGTTTATTTTTTTAATTCTCTGTTCTCCTTTCCTCCCACCATGATGAAAGTTCTACCACCAAAGATATTTATCTAATCTGGTTATGCTATATTTCCAGTGCCTACAATAATAAGTGGCACACAGTAAATGTAAGATAAATATTTGTGAATGAATTTGTCAAATTAAATGTTTATTCATTTGATATAAAAATGATATTGCTATTATAGTGAGTCTCCATGAATGGTAATAAATAACCATACAAATAAGTGATATTTATTGAATGTACAGTATGTACCAGGCAGAATCCAGTGGGGTAGAAACTGTTATTCCTACCTCAGGAATAGTTAATTCATTCAGTAAGGCTAACTGATTAAAAAAGAAGAAAAAAAGTAACTTTTCTGAAGTTACAAAAGAATAGCACTGAGATTTAAACCCGGCAATATGAGTCTAAAGTGTGATTTTTTAAGTCCTTTTCTTTGAAGAGTGTTTTTACCTAATGTCACTGCAAATATGAAAAAGTTATTAATATTCTCACGAACTATTCAAAGTTTTGTCTTGAATAAGTAAATAACTGCCCCGGAGCAAAAAATTATTTGTTTAGTGGATGTTTGTAAAGTGGAGCCTGGTTGTGGACAAATCAGGACATTCCTATATAACAAATAGATTCAAGTCAAGTTAATAGAGCATTTGATTGTAGGAAAGGATAAGGGAATTAAGAACATGGCTACTCATCATTACCTCTCACTTTGAAGCTCAGAATCTTGACTCCAGTATTTGCATATAATTGTTTAAGATATGATATATTAATATGGTGTAAGGATTCATAGCTAAAAACTGAAGCCAGTACAGATTCTAGAACAAAAACAATGCTCACTTTGCTAATAATTAATTTGAGCACTACTATATACAATTCTAGGTAGAAACTTATTTAAATTTCTAGTCTCCCCTATAAGAACAGGGTAAAGGAATGTGTCTTTATGACTGACACAAAGGAAATCCTCTAATCTTACTCATTTCAGAAAGCCCTTTTTTCTTCTATGTTGGCTATAGTTACCTCATATGGCAGAATGCTGGGTTTTGTTTCTTGTATCAGTATACTTATTATATTTTCATATTGCTTTCACTATCTGCTAATTGATGCCCAGTTCATGTTAATCATCCATTGTTTGATTTGAAAATTAATGCACTATACTATCCTAGTAATAACACAATAACCAAGGGCTGTTACTGGTTAACTATTAGTTGCTCTTTTTTGGACTCCCTCCAGGTATCTCACTCAAAGATTAGCAATCTATAGCCAGTGAGCAAAATCCACCAACAGCCTCTTTTTTGATTGTCTGATAGATAGCTAAGAATGATTTTCATGGAAAAACATTTCCAGTCAGCTGGATGATGAGAAACACTAGTGTTCAACTTCAATGTCATATACAAAAATAAATCTATTCTTTTTAGTAGACTTGTTATTACTTTTATATTGCTATTACATATTTTATTATTGTTATATTTTGGATTTCATAAAAAATATGGAAATTTGTTTTTTTCTTTTACTTTTTTTTTTTTAAAGATTTTATTTTATTTGTGCATACAGAACTGGGATACAGGCCAGAGATGTGGAGGGTGAGAGAATTCACCAGAGACAGAGTGGAGTGCAGAACAGGCAGATCAACGAAATACACTGCTGAGGGGAGCAGCGGGCGGGTCAGGAGAGGTCTGCCACGCCATGTGGTCACCTCCGGGGCAGGCAGGAATCGAACTCATGAGGAAGCGGCTTTAGATTCTCAGTGCTGTGCTTTAACCCGCTGCGCCACCAGGGAGGGCCTTTCTTTTACTTTTTTAAGTACCTACTTATGTTCAGTTTGGCCTAAATTTTGCTTATCTGATCTAATCTTTAATATTGAGTCAGTACAATTCAAAAAATAGTCAATTGATTTTTACTTTAAAAAAGGGAGCAATTGGCCCTCCCTGGTGGCGCAGCGGGTTAAAGCACAGCACTGAGAAACCAAAGCCACTTCTGCATGAGTTCAATCCCCGCCTGCCCCGGAGGTGACCACATGGCGTGGCAGACCTCTCCTGACCGCCTGCTGCTCCCCTCAGCAGTGTACTTCCTCGATCTGCCTGTTCTGCTCCCCCCTCTGTCTCTGGTGAAGCCTCTCACCGCCCCTGAGCCTCTGGCCTGTACCCCAGTTCTGTATGTGCAAATAAATAAAAAAAATCTTTAAAAAAAAAAAAAAGGGAGCAATTATAATTTCAACAATTCTAATTTTATTTACATGTGATTTAAGTATGCTACTTATTTGCCAGATGCAGTGTTTTGGTATTTCTTGGAGAGGGCTGTTGTTATATTTTACATTTTCAAATAATTATATGTCTTAGCTTGTCGATTAAGTTCCTATTGTCACAAATGACTAATTGTTACTCAAGTATTCATTCTAGCAGCTTGTTTTGGTACTTACCAAATTATATGCCATGAGTAAAAGATAATGCAGTGTTAAAAGATAATTTAGATTGCCTAAAAATGTTTCAATATGCACACAATCTGGAAAAACTTTTCATTTGAGATTATCTTTTACTATGCAAATCAACAAAATTGTTAATAAGATTTTCAATTTTTTCCCTAAAAAACTGTCTACTACTCTTTATTTCAGAAAAATTAAGAAAATGTTTTTAAAAAGTTCCATGATCATGATTCTCCATCCATACACAAAGGAATCCCTTTAGCTTACTCCCAAGAAAAGTACAACATGTTTAATGGACCAATAAGCACAGCTGTGTTTGTTCCATATAAATGTATTTTTTAAGTTTTATTTTTTTCTGATCATACCAAATCAGAAAGGGGAAGAAGAGCAGTGAGACCATGGGAGTGGCGTCATCCCTGAAACTCTCTTTAAAGGTCCTCAGTGGGTTTAACTAAGTCAGGTTTGTGGAGTAAACATGTTCAGCTTGGACCTCAGGCTATTTACTAATCCACTCAATGCACCTTTACTGAGCTCTCACTGTGCTTAGTAGGAGCACAGTCTCTTCTTCAAAGGAATTTATAGCTAATTTAATCCCATTTCCCCAAGGTTAACCCTAAGAAAAAATTATTAATTCAGATAATATGGTAGTTATCTCACTTTGTTTACTTTTACCACTTAAAGCTATCAGTATTTTTGCCCCTTAGGTACCAAAGATATGTTCGCAACCCTGATAGCCCTGCCTTAGATTCTGAAAGTGAGAACCTGCTCTCTAGGATCACCACTTAAGCCCTTAGTTTGGTTCTAATTTCCAGACCTTTTTCACAGTACCCAGCATTCAAGATTCCCTTTGGACTGCCCTATTTACCTCTTTCCTTTCTCATTCCTCTAGGGTTAGTCTGACTCTTAAAAAATCAACTAGCACTTTAGAAAATGGACTTCTCAAACTTTTAGATAAGAAAATTGCTAATGTTGCTCTGTTCTGGTGCTTCGTATTGGTCAAATTGACTCATTTTTCTCTCATAGTAACCTTATAAAATAAATGTTCCTGTTATTCCAGATTTTGAATATAAGAAAACAAGTTAAAACTTTTTAATCACTTTCCCAAGATTGCTTTGTTAAGCAGTAGAAAGATCAGGATACAAAGTTACTCAGTCTGACATATAGCCTCCACTCTCTTGCCTCTTACAAGATGGTAACATACATTTTAAGTTGATGAGCTAGAAGCTGTCATGGGGAGACTCAGTGTAGGTTAGAAGCACAAGAATAAAAGAATTCATCAGATACCAGGTGTGAAACAAGGTAGATTTAGTGAAATGCACTGCTAAGAAAAAAGGCAGGCAAGACAGAAGGGGCCTGCTGTGCAAGAAGGTCCTGGAGGCTCAATTTATACTTCAGACATTATTCAGTGGTAGGGTGACTAGTCTATGGTGTTTCCTGACTGATGATCTTCATTAGCACAATGGATAAGCTCTTTGGATCATCAGCCTAATGTCCAGGTTCCCATGGCAGGCCCATCCACTCCCTTTATCCATTCAAGGCTCCCAAACTTGTCTGCTGGGCAAGGAATGGGGGCTTGGTTTTTAAGTTGAATAATGATACCAACCACAAGAGAAGAGTCTTCTAAATTTGCTCTAACCACAAAGACTACTTGGGAGAGGGGAATTTTGAGCTGAACATGTAGGTTCTTTGTAGAAAGAATAAATTTTAATTAAAGTACCATCCTATAGTGGTCCATATTGAATGTTGAGGCTTGAAAGAAAGTTTCCATTCACATAACAGACTCTCTTCTTGAAAAATTAGAAATGAGTATCCCTTTATGTGTCTAACTCAACTTGTTCTTCCCATTGTTTTGTTCTTCCAGTGGGCCCTCTTGGGGGTCCTTGTCATAGCAATAACAGGATGAGGCCATGGCCAGGTTGTGATCAGATGAAGAGTGACAAAGTCTAACCAGGTCTTGTGACACTCCCACTCAAGTAAGAGGTGAAGAAAAATCCATTCCTTTGTCAGATCAGTAGCAAAGGCTGAAGCCAGATGGCCAATTATCAAGGGTTTTCTAAACTATAAAACCCTTCAAGTGTGGTATATGTCATGTCAGACATGGCCACTGAAAATGAATAAATGAATACATTTAAGTTACCAGAATGAAATTTTGGTTTTTAACTTCTGTGTCTAACTTCAGAAGCTATGTAAGTGTATCAAAAGAAGTCTTTACTTTTGAGCTCACACTAAATAAATCACACCAGTAGAGTTATAAGAACAGATTCCATAACATTCCTGAGCTTTCTGACTTCCCTTTCTACTCCCATCAATGGGGTCAGGGACTAGCTGGCTTAGATTCTAGAAGAGCATAGATAACTGGGCCTCTTCCTCGGACAGAGAGAGAAGCTATGGGCTCCTAAAATGACAACAATCTATACCTCAAAGCAATGTTGCAAGGATAGAGACAGAGACATTCAGTTACCTCATCAGATACCAGTCATTCTTACCTATTTTACAAGAAGAATTTCAGCTTCAGAGCTGGCTTTTTAAGTTTTGATCTTTTATCTCACACACAATTCTTTACTATCATTCTCTTGCTTTTAACTGATGTTTGATGTTTAGCTTGGATAAGCTTCATAATAGGATCCTAAACTGTTACAGAGAGAAGTTTTCTTACTGCTTGTACCTATTTGCAAATGCTAAGAGCTCTGTTCCTCATAAATAAAGTAATTTGAGAGATTATTTGAAATAGATTTTCCAAAATACTGGAAGTTCTAAAGCCTTACAGAATGCCCAGTTATTTCGTGAAAATGTGCTTTATGTCTCAATACTCAAGACAGAATCCACCAGACTGTCCAAACCACATATTTTAAACTTTCCTATAATAGGAAGCGCAATCCTCTAAATGACTAGAAAGATAGAACAGGATGAAAGATTGACTGTAGATGAGGTTAAACTTAAGATAATGCCAGGAGAGTAGAGGGGCCATAATTTCAGAGCTTCCCATAAGTTCTTGTTTTTTTTCCCTCCCTCCTCCCTTTCTGTAACTGCACTCTTACTATTTGTTGTTTTGAAACGACTAAATGATTTGAGATTTAGGTTTAAAGCCCTAGCTTTATAATTTCCTAGTTATCACCATTCTGATGATACTCACTAGAGAGATACTCACTCCCCATAAGATTGGAGTGATACTCACCTCACAGGTAAATGATGAGGATTACACAGAAACTTTTACAAATTTGGGAATAGACCAAAGCACAGTAAACATTCAACAACTAGAGTCATTTTTGCCTCACTTGTTTAAGTGATGCTAAAAGCCCTTTAATTGTAAAGAAAAAGCCTTTGGATTAGATATAAAGTAATGAAAATACAAGTTAATATATTAATAGAGAAAACTTTAGATAGTGGCTCCAGATACTATATTTCATACTTTAAATGTCAACAGGGTTTCTCAGGTAACTTAGTTGAGGAAATGGTAAGAGAGTCCAGTTAGTTGGGTTAATGCTATCTAAATAAATAATCAAGTAGTTTGCTATTTTGTTTCTGCTGTTTAAGAGGTTATAAGGATAAAGTATGGCTTTTAAATGTATTTTTTGTAAGATTTATTTATTATGCATACAGAACTTGGGTACAGGCCAGAGGTGCAGGTGTAGTGAGAGGATTCACCAGAGACAGAGTGGGGTGCAGAACAGGCCAATTGACAAAGTACACTGCTAAGGGGAGCAGCAGGCGGGTCAGGAGAGGTCTGCCATGCCATGTAGGTCACCTCCCTGGCCGGGAATTGAACTGTGCTGACGTGGCTTTAGCTTCCTAGTGCTGTGCTTTAACCCACTGCGCCACCACGGAGGGCCATTAAGTGTATTATTATTTTAAAGATGTTTTTACTAAGTAGTAAATTATCAGAAGCAAAATAAGAAACAAAAACAAAAAGTTAAAGTAAGGAATAGTTACCACTATTTTTGAGTTCTCATCCTTGCCAAGCATTGTACTAAGTGTTTTTTTTTTTTTTTCACGTGTGAATCCCTAACTTTATGATGTTTCACTTACACAGGGAAAAATCCTGACATGCCCTAATAAATATTAGCTCAATTCAGGCATTCTGGCTTCTGAGCATATACCCTTAGCCACTAAACTTCTTCCCTTGTCATTAGTTTCAGGATAGTAACTAAAAAAACAAACATTTGGCATAGTTATCCCTAGAGTAGTTTATTCAAATTTAAAGTAATTTTTTGGTAGCCAGTCAGCATTTAAATTTAGATTTATACTGCATAATGTGAAAGGGGGAGTTAATAATTGTCTTGTGGATTCAGTATCATTTAATTTTAGTGCTACAAATGATATATACTATCTATCCGAACTGCTAATTTTACTGCTAGAAAAATTAAGTGTCTTGTCTAAATGACAGTTAATTAGTAGTACAACTGTAAATAAAATTGGACTTCCTGACTTTCTATATTTTAGTTCAGGAATTTTATTTTATGTTAATTTTACCAACCTTTCCCAAATTCTCCCACCCTGAACCCAACCCCTGGAAACCCCTTCCCTACTCTTAATGTTTGACTATTTTTTTTCCACATAAGTGATACCATACAGTATTTGTTTATTTATTCTGATTTATTCCATTTAGTTTATTGTCCTCTATGTCCATCCATGTTTTGCTATTTTTTCCATATATAAGTGATACCATACAGTATTAATTTATCTTTGATTTATTACATTTAGTTTATTGTTTTCAGTGTCCATCCATGTTTTCACAGGTAACAGAATTTCCTTCTTTCTCATGGCTGAATAATATTCCAGTGGGGGGGGAGTATACATGTGTGTGCATATGTAACTAGATAGGATAGATAAGTAGAGATAGAACTGTATATTTGTATGTACATATACATTTGGTCCTTGAACAATATATGGATTAGGAGATTAAGAATGCCAACCCTCCAGGGACCTCTGTGGTGGCCTACAGGGTTAAGTCTCAGCCCTGTCACCACTGTGGCTGTGGCTGGAGCTTGATCCCTGCCGGGGAACCCACCCGCATACAGTGCAGCAGACCTCTCCTGTCTCCCCCTCTGCTCCCTTTCGCCATATATCAGTAAATCTGCTGTTCTGCTCCCAACTCTGCCACTGAGGTGACAGGGGTGAATCCTCTCAACCCTTGCCCCTTTGCATATACCCCAGTTTTTCTATAGGAAAATAAAATTTAAAACGAAAGGAATGGCAATTCTCCAGTTGAAAATCATGTGTAACATTTGACACCCTCTAAATTTATTTACTAATACCCTGCTGCTGCCTTACTACTTTTGTTTACATTTTTCATGGTGCCATGAATAGTCTGTTTCTTCTATGTAAGTTTTGATTAACTTTTCATAGTAGACTTGTATATTGTGTAAATAACAAAACACACTATTATCCACATGTACTTTATTTATTCATGTCTTACCCTTTTCTTATTTTTTTCTCATTTCTAGGATGTGTGGTTAATCTTTTAAGTTTTATCAAATTATTGCAGATCTCCAAAAATTTTCCAATAAATTTATTGAAAAAGACCAGCAACCCATGAAGTTCAAACCCATGTTGTTAAAGGGTCAGGTGTATGCCTTTCAGGGTAGGGGGGCATCACATATTAATTTATCCACACATGGATACTTAGGTTGTTTCCATATTTTGACTGTTGTAATTCTTCATGAACATGGGAATACAGATATCTCTTCAATATCTTGTTTTCTTCCTTTGGATATATGGCCAGAGTGAGACTGTGAGATCATGTGGTAGTTCTACTTTTAATTTTTGAATTACCTCCATGCTGTTTTCCATAGCAGCTGTAGCAATTTACATTCCCACTAAGAATACACTAGCTTCCTTTTCTTGGTGTCCTTGCTAATGCTGACCTTTTGTTTTGATCATTGCCATTCTAACAGGTATGAAGTGATATATTATTGCAGTTTGGGTTTATGTTTCCTTAATGACTAGTAAGTAATTTTGAGCATATTTTTATGTACCTTTTGGGCATTCATGTCTTTGTTGGAAATTATCTATTTAGATGCTCCCCATTTTTAAATCAGATTATTAATATTTTTGCTATTGAGTTGTATGAATTCTTTACACATTTTTTGGATATTAAACTTTTACCAGTTACATGATTTACAAATATTTTCACCATTTCACATGGTGCCTTTTCATTTTGTTTATTGTTTATTTGCTGTGCAGAAGCTTTTTTTTTTATTACAAAAGTTTATTTTTACATCATTTTGTACATTTTTTTTCCATTTCAATTGTAATCCCCGCGGGTTTCCCATCACCAAGTCACCCATGTGCCATCACCATAATCCCATGCATTTCCCGCCCCCCCCCCCCCGTTTTTGATCCCATTCCCCACTCCCCCCCCACAAAATGTCTCTGGTATATGGTTGTTCATTATTTTTGTTATTTTCCACCTGGTCCATTATACTCCTGCTATGAGTGAAACCATCCGGTATTTTTCTTTCTCTTTCTGTCTTATCTCACTAAGCATGATCTTTTCCAGTTCCATCCAAGTTGCTGCAAAAGACATGTGTTTCTCTTTTTTGGTTGCTGAGTAATATTCCATTGTATATATGTACCACATCTTTTTTATCCAGTCATCTACTTTTGGGCATTTGGGCTGCTTCCATGTTTTTCCAATTGTAAATAAAACAGCAATAAACATGGGGGTGCTGTGCAGAAGCTTTTTAATTAAATGTAGCCCCAATTGTAGATTTTTGCTTTTATTGCTTTTACTTATGGTGCGCAATCCAAAAAATCATTGCCAAAACTGATGTTAAGACACTTAACTGCCTATGCTTTAATAGCTGAGTTTTGTGGTTTCAGGTTTTATGTTCAAGGTTTAATCCATTTTGAGTTGATTTTTGTGTATGGTGTACTACAATAGTCTAGTTTATTTCTTTTACATCTAATAAAAGATTGTATACCCCTTGGTTCTTGGTCATAGATTAATCAGCCATATATGTGTGGGTTTCTTTCTGAGTTCTACACAGTTGGTCTGTGTATCTGTTTTTATGGCAGTATATACTGTCTGACTACTATAGATTTGCAAATAATATAATTTGAAATCAGAACCTATGATGCTTATACTTATGATTGTCACTACACAAATCTTATACCTGCTTGGCAAAATTTATTCCTAAATATTTTATTATTTTTGACACAATTGTAAATGGTTTTCTTTATTTTTGTTTCTTTTTAAGATTTATTTATTTATGCATTCAGAACTGGGGACAGGCCCGAGGTGCAGGTGCTGTGAGAGGATTCATCAGAGACAGAGTGAGGAGAAGAACAGGTCAACTAACAAAGTACACTGCTGAGGGGAGCAGTGGGTGGGTCAAGAGAGGTCTGCTGCACCATGTGGGTTACCTCCTGGGATGGGATTGATCTCATGCTGAAGTGGCTGAAGCTTTTTAGTGCTGTGCTTTCACATGCTATGCCACCAGGGAGGGCCCCATTCTGTTTTCTTAATTATTATTTCTGTTGTTTCTAGGTAGTGTATAGAAATGCAACAAATGTTTGTAAATCGATATTATATTCTGAAACTCACTGAATTTGTTCAGTGTTTTTAACAGTTTTTATGGTGGCATCTTTAGGGTTCGCTATAGATCATATCATCAGCAAAAATATAGTTGTATTTTCTTCTTTCCAATTTGTACGCCTTCATATTTTTTTCTTTCCTATTTTTTCTGACTAGTATTCCTAGTATTATGCTGAGTAAAAGTGTTTTGTACCTGATTGCAGAGGAAAGGGTTCAGTTTTATAAAAGCACTTAGTAAACTTATGAGTGGGCTTAGGCTATATGGTCTTTTATTATGTTGAAGTACATTTTAACTACTCTCTAATAATAACATTGAGGACTTTCTATGTACTGAGATAAACACTGATTTGTATATGATCCAAAGCCAATGTTAGTGATTTTTCATAAAATCATACAAACCAGATGTGTTATTTAATTTGAGACCTAAAAGATTTTCTTTCGTTTTCTTTCATGTTGGTTCATATAGTTCTCTCTTCAATTCAATGGGTAGTAGTAACCTAAACTCTCTGTAAGACAAGAACATTAATATTAACATTCTATGCTGCCTGGTCTTACTCATTTACGTAGGAAAATGGAGTAAAGCAAACGTTTCCACAGGGTAAAAAAACTCTTTAAAGTGAAAATCCTTTCAAAAGGTAATAGAACCTATATATAGTTTTATGATTTGTTTCAAGAGCCTTTGTTACTTAGAAAGAAAATATTAGGAACAAACTGAATGCCTTTAGGTATCTATGTGCTTTTCAAAAACATGAAATCTGGCCAACAATCTGGATGAAAAGGAAAATCTTTCAGTGTTTTCTAGTCAATGCCCAAAGAAGGTTAAAATATCCTCAGATTAAGAAACAGTGCAGAATTCTTTTAACTTTTGTGGGTAATGCAAGTTTTGTTTGGTTTTTTATTTTATGTGTTGGGTTTGTGTTTTCTCCACTCCCAATGCCCAGTTAATTCTTCATCAAATCATCTGTTGATAATCAGGCATATTCAAACGTTGCTGTAGAACTGTGGCTTTCCACTTACAACTCATGGAAATATAATAGACTCATTTACTTTGAGGATTATTTACTATTAAATGCAAATTAAAATTAAGTCATTGTTAACTATTCAATGTTTAATAAATTGACTATAAGTGCAAAAATTTGTAATATTAAGTGCAAATCATCTAACCCTTTACAGATGTGAAGAGGGAGTACAAAAATAATGCATACTGAGTATTTATACTAACTTTAAATTGACAGTTGCTTCTAATATTTACGAAAAACCACATAGAACCATTTGAAATAACTTGAAATGAGTTACAATTGGATATATTGATTTTGAGAATTTTTTTAAATAAAATCTGTCTATAGCAGTATACTCTGTATATCTCACCTATATGCACTATACTCTAAATCTTGTATAAAAAAGCCATCACCTGTGATTGTCATAAACATCTGGGGGAGGGGTAGGTATGTACTGCAGTTCTCATTTTTAAATGAATAAACTGGTAATAATTTCATACAACATTTTAATAGTATATATGATTTGATAGGAGTAATGAGACAGTTTTTGGGAAAAGGAACAAATCGGCAGATAAAAAAATAACTGTAAAGAAAAAAGACACAAAAATGCATGGTTATGCACTTCTAGTTTTTACTACAAGCCATCTCAGCCAATTTCATTTGTTTGACTAAAGTCAAATGTGATTTTAACCTTCAGGACATTTCATGTTCTGGATACAGCTTCAGCACTCTATAAAAGCAAATATAAGTTATCATATTAATGATAACCTTATAAAATAGTTCCATGTTTGTTACACATCTTCTATTACTTCAAGCAAAAAATGATCATACATCTTAACACCCACTTTGTTTAAATTTTTCATTGCTTAACATAAATGAAAAAATTTAAGTACATTTGAAAAAGTATTTCTGATGGTCAGTTTTGAAAATGTACCCTTTAGAAATTAGAAATACTTTTCTATTAATTTAGTATAAATTAAAAACAAACACAGCATATTATGTGTTGTGTGATTCAACTTTGTGACCACTGGTAGCTCACAGCCATACCCAACACCCCACATTGGACAGTATGCCCCTCCTCTTGGATTTGTGCTGGTTTATGATTTACCAGTGACTAACAGAAGGCAACAAAAATTATGTGCATAATGAAAGAATTCTTTTTTTCCTTGGGTATAAGGAACCATTCATTCATTTGTTTACTTTTCCCTCCACCACTGTCCCTGTGTCCTCTTGTCCCTTCCCCTCTCCACTCCATCTTTTCATCAGAGTCCTCAGGATGTTTATTGATGTTCAGTAGTTTTTGAAATCATTTTACATTGTCAAATTATCTGTTATATGAATGTCCTATATATGTTTTTATCATTTTGATTTTGCTGCATAAAATATTTTCAAATGCCCTCATTTTGTGAAAAATGGTAGTATTTCAGCTTTGTGGATATGTAAAATTCCATGGTATGTAATTACCACATCTTTTTTATCCACTAATATTTAGCATATTTGGGCTGCTTACTTAGCCTAGCTCTGCTGTAAGTAATGCTACTATAAATATTATAAAACATATGGGCTTGTTATTGTTGTTGAAACATAAATGTTTATGGTTCGGTCATATAGTATTTCTGTTTTTAATTTTTTAAGTTAAATCAGTTTGTTTCCTATAGTGGTTTCTCTAGTTCACATTCCCACCAATAGTATAAAGGGGTCCCTTTTTCTCTACATCCTTTCTAATGCTTCTTAATAGAGGTGTTTTTGATATGTGCCATTCTCATGGGTGTGAGATAGTATCTTAAGGTAGTTTTGATCTGTATGTCTCTTAGTAGGAATGGTGATGAACTTTGCTTCATGTCTTTTGGCCTTTTGAATAACCTTTTTAGTGAATTGTTGGTTAATATCTATTGCCCATAACAATAATATCTATTGTTAGTTGGATTATTTGAATTTTTTGTTGTTGAAATGCATGCTTTTTTTTTTTAATACATACATTTGGCTATCAATCTTATTAGTTACATATTATGTCTCTGGAATAATTGAAATTTTTGTGTAGGAAATGATGACTTTAAAAGGAACCTTTCTGAAGTCTATAAGACAGCAGTACTGTGAATAGCCCTAGTTTAACTCCACCAGACATGCACAACTTCACTAATGGATAACAACTCCCTGAGGGGAAAAGCTGTTAATCAGCATAGACAATAGGAACATCAGCCTAACAGAAATGATAGGCAAAACTTTGTGATCTTTGTTTAAAGTAGTTACAGGGACAGTACTAGGCATACACCAACATCAGGACTCCTGCAACCCAGCACTGCACTGATGGGGTGCATAGGCAGGCAGTAGAGAGAGATGTTGCATTGTGGAAGAGTAACAAGGTTAAGGGCAAAGAATGAGGACTACTGCCTTGAATCTGAGAATTTTAGCACAGAACAACAGTAGCCTGAATCGGGTCAAGAGCACCTGAACTTCCTTTTAGATAAGATTACTACTGAAATTTATGCTGAGATGTCTGAAATACCTGTGACCTACCCAACCAAGTTGAGATATCTAAAAACACCTGCCAACCCATAGACTTGGCTAGGATATCTCAAACACATGTCACTCCTCTCAAAGTAACATCAAAATTCCAGCAATATTTTTCAAAGAAACGGAACAAAAAATATTTAAATTTATATGAAACCACAAAAGGTCTCAAATTGTAAAATCACCTTAAGCTATCAAGGAAAGAAATAGTGTATCAGGTTATTTGACTTCAAGCTTTACTATAAAGTAGCTATTTTAAAAACAATATGGTATTGGCACAAAAAGGGATACATGGGCTAATAAAACAGAATAAAAACTCCATGGATATACCAGTATTAAATCTATGGTAAAACAGCTACAACAATCAAATGGATAAAAGACAGTTTTTAATAAATGGTGCTGGGAATGTTGGACAGCCACACATAAAATAATGTACTTGGATTACTAATACCATGCACAAAAATAAATTCCAAATGGATTAAAGATTTATATACAAGAACTACAACAATAAAAGACATAGAACAAAGCTCTGGCAATATAGCTCACCATATCAATAATAAAGATATGTTTCGTATTCAACCCCAAATAAATAGTTTGCATTACCACAAGATAAAAAACGTCTATGCTATACAACAAAGGAAAATAGAAGATGATTAAATAAACATACTGCTGAGCTGGAAAAATATTTATACAATATATATTTTCCCTGCTCATGCTGCCCCTCCCTCTACCACCATCACTAACACTCCTTTTTGCAGGATTAATATTTTATATTCTTTAGTAAGGCATAATTTTTAGAAATTTAGCCACTGGAACAAATTCCTAGCAACTCCCTACTTTTATGACTCTTCATAAATGTCAAAACTTGTAATACTCTAGTTAGAGTATATGCTCCAGAAATGGCCTGACCAATCCACAGGTCAATGGAACTATTAGCCTTATTCCAGATTATATACTTTCATGAAGATAAATTAAGATTCTATTCTATGAAAACATTTTAGTGCATACATATGGCTCCATTCATATGAATGCACACAATCCCTTAGCTGCATGAAGCACCTTCATATACCTTAGGAGACCAGTAGTTAGTCAGAAGACCTGATCTTAGTCAATAAACATATGTGTGATTTGTTTATATTGTGATAAAGCTTATATATTTATTTTCAGTTTAAGTTTAAATATTTCTAAAAAAGTTAAAAAGGTAATACTGTGGCATTTTTTGGGTAGGTATTAACTGGGGTAATGGTTTGTAATCTGTGAAAATGTATATAGACATAGGTTTTATTATTATCAACATGAGAACAGGATATATGCTTAGTTACACTAAATTTTATCTTCCTGGTTTTCTCACCATTACAACTCATGAAGAATTTTCTTTAAAATATTACTCTATCTGGTTTAGTAATTCAGCAAATATTTACTGTGTATTATGTGCAAAACATAGCATTATCAGTTCTTCTCAAAGCCTAAGAAAGTCTATTGTCTTTTAATCTTTGGTGATTTATCAACTGCCCACAGGTATGTCCAAGTCTTTTAATCAAAAGGAATGATTTTATTCAAGACTTAAGATACTGTTCTTTGTACCTGCTGATCTGGAACCCTGGGTCAAGCTGCCCAGAGCGACAGCAGCAGTAATAGGTAGATCCAACTTCACTGTAAGGGCTGATACAAGGAGGCCATTTATTCAGTCCTGTTCCAAACTTCCAGCATTGACAGTGAACCAAACAAACAACTGGCACAATAGAAGAACCTTTTAATTAGTGTTAATTAATTAGTGAAGTGAGAGACTCTGCGGTATGGTGAGCAGTTGGGTCAGGAATTAATTATGGCAGGGGCTGCACTCTGTTCAAGGGCTCCAGTGGCACCAACAGGGAATAAGCTGCAATATTTTGACTTACCATGCCAGTCCACAATATACTCACAAGGACAGAAAGCATGAGAGAAGCTCACTATTTATTCTCTTTCCTTTTGCTTTATTTCCACTCATACAATAACAATTGTATAAAGCACAAAAACTTTAACTCTAAATTTGCTGTAAATGATATGGCAGAGAATGACAACATATTATTCAGATATGATATGGCAAAGATAAATTGCCAGTTTTCTTCTTTCTAGATCATCCGTATTTCAAGGGACTTTATCAGCTAGTAGTACACACTTATTTTATAATAGAGGATTGGGTTTCAGTAGGTTACTTTAAGATTCACAGCAAATAAGCAGCAATACAGACTACACTTTCATATCTGGTGAATTTCCTCCACACCCTCCTGATTAAACAATTAAGGAGTTAAGTACCTAAGTCTCTCTCTCTCTCTCTCTCTTTCTCTCTCTCTCTCTCTCACGCATGTGTGCATGCACACATACACATACACAAATATACATACTTAAATTGGAGTGTGAGAGAAACTAGGACCAATGTCACATATCTGTTCACAGTTTCTCTTTATATAAATAGAAACTGGGTAGACCAGTTTTTATTTCTGGTACTTATTAAAAACTGAAATGAACTGACTAAAGTCTTTGAATGAATTCATTGTCATTGTGCAAACCCAATCTTAGTTTCATGTAGTGTTCAAAGATTTCATCAACATCTACAAGAATATGGGATCTTTGTAGTATTCCCTTCTCATAGTGCTATAGAGCACAGAATTAACAAAGAAGAATAGGAGTTATCGGGAATATTTTCCAGAAGAGGTAGGGGGTTAAGATTTTTGAAGAGAAAGGATGATACATGGAATAGAGAATACAGGATACTTATAAAATAAACAAAAACTAAAAATGTGGAAACTAAGGAATAGTGTGAGGAAGATAATGGGCTAATGGTCTTGCCTGGAGTAGGAGGATGATAAATGGATTATAAGGTGTGTAAAGGTCCTTGATACAATATCTTGACATATCTAGATATGCTAACTGAACAAGCCACCTCCACTATTACTTGTTCTGGACAGTAATCCCAGGATGCAAACAACATGGGGACATTTTATATTTGTAGGGGAAATTTCAAAGTTAAATGCACACCTCCAAACATGGGGTTAGCTTGGATGAATTAACACTAGCTCTGTGATACAAAATAAGGGAGCAGACTTGCTCATACTTCATTGAGTTTTTGTTGTTAGCTTGCTTTATCTAAATCACTCTGTAAAATCAAAGCAAATTTTTAATTTGAATTACTCTGTCAGGAACTATATATTCTGTTCATTTACTAACAATTCACAATTACTAAGCATATTTACACTCTTTTAACTCTGTCATCAACCCTGTGAGTTACTTTTTGTTACTCACATCTCACAGAATGGATAAAGCTAGGCATGAGAAGTTCAGTGAATTGCCGAGACTACCCAGCATATAGGTGTCAGTGTTGGAGCTCAGAGATTTCTGTCTAAGTGATAGAAATATTCACTAGCCTCTGAAAAGAGTTAAGTATTAGACCAGAACCTTCTTCTCTGAAGGACACTTTGAATTTGTGTGACTGCTCACGTGAAGAAGTCTTAAATAAACATGAAGACTATGGGTCTCGCAATATTACAAAGTTTATTTACATAGGAACTTGGGATTTTTATGATTCTCTAAATGGATTAAAATGGAAGCAAGAAGCATTGGTTTGTATAAAGTACCGAGCTTTTGACCTTTCTACTTATTGGTTAAGTAGTATTAATTATACAAGCAGCAAAATTTTAGATTTGAATTGTCTTTGTAGAATAGTTCCACCTTTGCATTTAATCTTCAGAAATCTCCCCATTGCCTATAATTTTATGTTTCCTGAGACAGTGACATTAAAATATTCACTGCTATTTTTTATTTTAGTGCTTTAGTTTCATTTTCAATTTTAGTAATTGATATTTTTGAGTATTATACTAGTCATTTAGTCCATTACAATGGCAATGCAAAATATGAAATGCTTTGTGTTATTTATTCATACATTTACTTTTTGTGTTCTCTGATACATTTATTTTGTTGCCATTCAGTATCTTTCTGCTTTACCTTTTGGGGTTGAACTCATTAAAACATTTACTATCTTATTCTGCAGCTAAAACCCAGAATATATAGTATTATGAACTTTATGGGAACATTTATTTCTCAGTTTTAATAATTATCACAAGCTACTATGTAGGAGGGGAGTTGCCAAAAAAATTTCTAATTAATAATGATAAAAAAAATTGAACCTATTTTTTTCTTCCTGCAAAATCCAATAGCTAAGTTTCATTGAAGAAAGCCCATTTGAGAGATTACATAGATTTGTCCTTTTGATTAGACAAAAGATGTTCTAGAATGAGCAATTTTAAAAATGGCTCAACACAAAAAGTGGGAATAATATGGAATAAAAATCAAAATTTACTGTAAGTTTGCCTCTTTCAAAATTAACTGTAAATTTTAAATGTTTCTTTGAATGAATATCTTATAATTTTGCAGCCTCTTATAGATATATAAGGCATGTAAGTTATTTCTGAATTCTCACTACTCTGAACAATACTTCAGTGATTTTTTTTTTTTTAAGATTTTATTTATTCATACAGAACTGGGGTACAGGCCAGAGATGTGGAGGGTGAGAGGATTCACCAGAGACAGAGTGGGGAGCAGAACAGGCAGATCGAGGAAGTACACTGCTGAGGGGAGCAGCGGGCAGGTCAGGAGAGGTCTGCCGCACCATGTGGTCACCTCTGGGGCAGGCGGGGATCGAACTCATGCGGAAGTGGCTTTAGCTTCTTAGTGCTGTGCTTTAACCGGCTGCGCCACTAGGGAGGGCCATCAGTGATTATTTTTACAACTTTACATTCCTTGAGTTCGACTCAACCATACTAGGAGATGTATACTTTGTAAACTGAATAAGATAATAATCACTTTCTCATACATTTTGTGTTCCCCTCACATTGTCTACTACAATGTGGTTCAGTAAGTAGTTTTTAGACTAGTTTGAATGGCTCTGGCTCATACCTTTATAGCTCACGTTCTCCAAATTGTAACCCAGTACAGAGACAAAATAAACTGGCATCCATACTGCCTGTGCTGATAACAAAGGCACCTCCTCATTTCTAGAGAAATCTACATGTATAGACTAGAGGACATGACCAGGTTCAAGAATAATCATCATTTTTAAAAGAATTTATTAAAACAGGTAGAATTGCTTCTCAGCCTTTTTGCTAAGATCAGGTGTAAAACAAATGGAAAGCAAAATGCAAAAAGGTATGACTTCCCTAGAAGCAATTGGAACCATTTATTTTTAACAGCATCTAAGCTTATGAGCATCTACTTTTCAACAGCTTAACTGCAAAATGAGAAAATTATTGTTTCTACTGTGAATACTAAATGATATTTATGTAATATCTGTCAGCTACACATCTCTGTATACTTTGTGTCTTCATTTTTGCACATCAACATCAAATACCAAATGATGGATTATTTCTCACAGGAAAGATAGTTAATTTCACTGACCCCTGTCCCCAGCCCCACCCTGACCCCATGTTGCAATTCAATGTATCACCGTATATGAGGAGGCAGACCTGAGGAGAGGACACAAAAAAAAAAAAAAAAAAATCAACACAAAGCTCTGTGATCCAAAGCTAAGGTCACATTTAATGGAATAAAAGGCACTGCACAACTTTAGTTAGTATACCACAATCACATGCCACTATGTCTTTAGCTGTAACTAGAGCACAATAATACACATCCTAGGATAATTTAAGTGTCACTGAAAGCCGGAGTGTGTGGGGGTCAGGGGTGAAAAGGGAATATATTAAAAGTAAAATTCAACACTGTTTTAAAAACCCATTTTGTGTTTTTATCATAATTTTCAATTTTACTTCGTCCCACTTCAGTTCATCACCATGTACAAAGTAGCTATCCCCCAAATAGTGTTGCTATTAATAAGTGTATTACTGTAGGGTTTAAGATGGTTACCAACAATGAGCCATTCCCGATTTTAGAGGCTATGTAGTTTGATTATGAGCTTTTTGAAATTAAGGATAGTACATGCATTTCTCAGAAGGGACAACAGGAGTAATGTTAATGGAACTACATCATCCTTTATTCATGGCATGCCATGTCTTCTGGAAGCAGATGAGAGCACTATATACAAAAAGTTCTCCAAATGCTTTATGCCCTGGGGATTTTCTAGTTCTTTATCTATGTGTAGCCTTCATTAAACACTCACTTGAAGTGACTTGAGTCAATTTGTTATTCTTTATCCTAGAGTCCCCAATCTGAAAAGTAGTAAAGTATCAAGATTTTTTTTTACAACAAATCATAAAATAAGTAAATATGCTTCTTAGACTGTGAGGTCATTTTCATGAATACTTCTAAGCATTAGCATGGAACTTTGTATTCTTATTTCAAATTATTTATTTCTGTCCATATTTGTAAAACTAAATATAATTGATTCTATAAGGCAGAAAAGCATTCATGAAAAGATGCTTCTCATAAGTAACCTTAATATTCCATATATGACTAAAAGGTTTCCACTGAAAAAGAAGACAGAGTTCTCAGAAATCACATATCTTTTCTAAGCGAGGAAATATGATTCTGCTCAGGAAATGAGGAATTGATTAACTGAAGTATTTTGGGAATATGTTGTGCTGAATACTTTTACAATTGTTTTTTGAATGAGGAGAGGAGGGGAAAAAAACATTGGACATAATTAGGAGTAAGAGGACTAGAGCAGAGAATGTGAAAGAAATCACAAGAAAGAAAAAAAAATGTGTAGAAACACAAGTTTAAAGTTTCCCTATTTGGGAGAAAATGATGAAAAAGGAAATTTTTACTAAGCTTAAGGAATAGACATTTTAATTTTTACTTCTGTTTGCTTAACACTATCACTATAGTCACAAAGTTTCTTTGTGACTAGTTTCTTTCATTAAAATATTATTAGTAAAATGTGTATGCTTTTCTCTTAAAAATATAATTACTAAATCACAATAGAGTGCTTTGTATCTTAAGAGAATTAGGCAAAGTGGATAATTTCACTCACAAATGGTTATATATTATCTGATTGTATTGATATAAGAATATCATTTCAAGAGAAATTGTTACAGGGTACTACTTTGATGATGTGAATGGGCCGCCTGTTTGTGGGGCCTCATTCACACACTCAAAATTCAGGTATACTGCAGGTGCACACAAAAGGGTCAATAACAGGTTTATATACAAAAGGGGAAAGGAATAGGAAACAACCCAGGAAAAAAGAGCGGGATACAAAGTAACTGAAATACCTTACCGGCTAGGCTGACTGAACACACCCAGTCACACAGTCAGGAGAGCTATTTCCTGAGCAAGACAGATAGAGATACAATTGCATCCTATTTATCCCCCCATTGTCCCAGAATTCCTGCTAGCTCCATTCTTTGGTCCTCACAGTTCTCTTCCTGGTACTGCTGGGAGTTGTAGTTTCCAATCACTGGAATAGGAGGTAGAATCCAAAAAGCTGGAGTAGGGAGTGGGGTCCACAAGACTCTGCAGAGTTCCTTTAGGACATCCTGCCCCTTAACAAAATGACAAAGAATGGAGAACATTTCGGTGATTTCTAGGGATTAGAATTAGAGGGAAGTGTGACTGTTAGTGGGCTAGTGAGGGGTTTTCTTTGAGATGCTAAGATAGATTTCTGTACTGAGTAATGGTCACATGAATCAATATATGTATAAAAGTTCATAGAACTACATACAAATACACATACATGCATACAATACTACATGTGAAAAATATTTTTTAAGATTTATTTATTTATGCATACAGAACTGGGGTACAGGCCAGAGGTGCAGGGATGGTGAGAGGATTCACCAGAGACAGAGTGGGGAGCAGAACAGGCAGATCCACGAAGTACACTGCTGAGGGGAGCAGTGGGCGAGTCAGGAGAGGTCTGCCACACCATGTGGGTCACCTCCAAGGCCAGGGATTGAACTTGTGCTGAAGTGGCTCCAGCCTCTTAGTGCTGCATTTACCCACTGCGCCACCAGGGAGGGCCCATGAAAATTAAATACTAACAAGGTGTATAGCTTAGTTAACAAATGCCGGTTTCCAACTTTGAATAGTAATGCACTGGAATTGCATGAGGTGTTATCATTGAAGAAAGCTATGTGAAGAGCACATGAGAATTCTGTGTAAAAAACTTTAAAATAGAGTAAAAAATACTATCATACCTTTTACTCTTAGGAAATATTTTCACTTATTTGGTACTTTTTCTATCACCTGGTATATTTTCCCATTCAAATGTTGACAATCTCTCTCTCTATCCTTCCTTTCCTCCCTACCACCCCCACCCTTCTGCTTTAAAGCATTTCATTACTCTTGTATGAACCATAATATTCAACTTTGTAGTTAATATACTTTTGTGTCATCATTATACTTATTTTTAAAGTCTTTGAGGAGAAAAATGATATCATTCTAATTTCAGTACCATCTGCATATTTTCAATTTACATTGAATGTGAAAAATACTACCTCTAAAAATAAACACAAGCAAAAACAAATGCTATCTCCAGCTTAGTTTATATTCAATAATACTTAATTAATTTCATTTTTAAAATGTCTTCTGATTTAAGAAAGCAAAAGACTGAAATATTTACTGTACTACTTTGATGATGTCTTTAGATATCCTGATCATATAAAGATAAAAGTATTGAAATATACATAAAATATTTAGCACATTACATTGATAAAGTTCTCAGTAATGATATTTATTACCTTATTACTTATTACCTAGGTAATACTAAGGTCCACTCTTTGAATGAATGGAGAAATAAAGTAATATTTTCCATATGCAAATTCATATAATCTTTCTCTAGAGTCTTGATTACCTAGACTCTTGAACTGTTGAATTTTGATGATAAATATTAGTACACTTTTGCTATAACCACTCCAAAAATCTAAAAAAGAACATCAAATTACCAAATGTGTAAATGTTGTGCTGTAGTTGTGTGGATTTCTTGAAACACAACATTAAAATTACCTGTTTGAAACTGTGTATGCAACCCGTGTAAAAGTGGTTTTGCAGGAAAGTAAGTTTCCTAATGCTTTTCAAACCTTGTAGTACATTGGAATAGTTGTAAAGTTTCATACTGTCATCTTATCACATCCTTAAGAAACTGTCCCTCAACATGGACAGGCCTTCATGGCATTATGCTAGGTGAAATAAGTTAGAAAAATACAGATACTATGTGATATACTTACATGGAATTTAGAACAATAAAACTCAGGAAAAGTGATTATCAGACTTATTAACAGGAACAGAGAGAATGAGAGGGGAAATTGGAAGAATGTGGTCAAAGGAGGTAAAGTTGCAATTATAAGTACTATTGAGGTAACATACAACATGTTAGCTATATACAATACCGCTATTCATTTTATAGGAAGGTTATTAAAAATGTAATTCTAACAGTTATCATGGGGAGAAAGATTTTTTCCATTTTTTTCTTTTTTATTGGGTCTACATTAAAAGGCGGTTGTTAGCTGACTATTATGGTTGTAGTTTCACGATATATATACCTTTAACTTACACAATGATGTATACACAATAATTGACATGTGTATGTCAATTATTTCCCAGTGAAACTGGAGAAAAGGAGAAATTGTGCCTTATGCTTTGCTATTTTGATGGATTGAAGAGACAAGGAGTATTTTCTTATTTATAGTTAAAATAAAAAGCAATTGTTTTCTCGCATAAGGAAAAAGAAGCAATTTTATATAGTATTTTTCTGTCAGAAAAATACAGCAGAGAACACGTAGTCTTATAACCAGTATCTCATACAACTGCACAGGAATTGATCCCCCTTATATTCAACAACTGAGCAGCAAAGAGTCATAATTCTATTTATTTATTTCATAGAGTATATGTGGATAAAATTGAGTAAGTTATTTTCAGGGATAAGTCCCACCATATTTTTTTTTTAAAGATTTATTTATTTATTCATACAGAACTGGGGTACAGGCCCGAAGCTCAGGGGTAGCGAGAGGCCTCACCAGAGACAGAGTGGGGAGCAGAACAGGCAGATCGACGAAGTACACTGCAGAGGGGAGCAGTGAGTGGGTCAGGAGAGGTCTGCCACACCATGTGGTCACCTCCGGGGCAGGCAGGAATCGAACTCATGCGGAAGTGGCTTTAGCTTCTTAGTGCAGTGCTTTAACCCGCTGCGCCACCAGGGAGGGCCAAGTCCCACCATATTTTAAAGAGCTGTGCTATAAAGACTAAAAAGTTCTCTGCAATCTAGTTTCCTTTCATGCTGCATGCTGAGTTCCTTTTGGGAAACATAACAGAGTGAAGAATAAACATAAAAATTTGGGCTCTTCTACTTGACATTCTGGAGGTCTTGACATTTTTTGACTACTTTGGCTTAGAGAGCAGAAACATTTCTGGAAATGACAACCTGAGGTCAGTAGTTTATAACTTTGCTTCCTTTGTTGGCTGATATAAAAATACCACTGGATGTACAGTCTAAAATGTGTGGGGAAACCAAAAATCCTATGCTATGGTTCTTGTTAATGCCCGCTATAAAGAAAAAATATTCTTGATCAGATGACATATTAGTCATATGTTTACTTTTCCATTTTCCTATTGTTTATAGGACTCGCTGATTATTCATTCAAGATACATACTATTACTGAAAAGTTAGATACCAACATTTTTGTTTAATACCATTTCTCATGTGAGAACATGGAGGGAAATGAGAAAAAATATGTGAGGTGGGTATTTCCCAGTCAGGTTATACTTCCCACCCAATTCTCCTGATCTCTGGATTCAACATGAACAGATTTCCTTGAGCTCTGGTATCTGAGTGGGTTTGACCTATCTGGAGCTTGGAAGAAAAGAGTAGAGAGAAATTTTAATACTTATATCTGCGAGGTTTGAGTTGGTAGTAGCTGTGCTTCCTTCAAATCTCCAATCAAGAAATTCTGTCTAATTGCTACAGCTCTTACCAGTTTCTGGTAACCATTCTTCCCATAACCTTTTTAGAATGTCATTTTTGTCAGTTAAGCCACTTTGATGGGTCACCTGTTTTCTGTTAGGATCCTGACTGGCAGTATAGAAATGGTCACTCTGAAGGCCCTTACCTGAGAATCTCTGCTTTATCTCCTCCACATTTACTCTCCATTTGCTCTATCATATCCTCACACTCACCTCTATTCCACAGACATAAGACAACTTACCCTCTCACCTTTCAAAGCATGCATCATGAAGTTTACACCGTTCTGCCTACAATGCCTTCTTACTGTAACCACCTACTCTCACTTAACTATTTTATATCAAATGAATGCAGTAAATTTTCATTCTCCCTCCCCATTCAGCATTTATTAATGCCTCCTTCTAAACACCCTCAAATCATTATTCACACTATGAGAATGAATACCGCTAAATCTTGAGTCTCATCAGGATATTGATTTTATCTTCATAGGTATATTAGTCATTGGGATAGGCAGTTATAATTTTATGAACTTATACGATTAGCCTCAATGTGTTTATTTTTGTTTTTTTCACCTGCAAAATAGAGGTGACATTATTATTACCTAACTCACAGAGTTATTGTGATCAATAAGTCAAATTGTGAATCTGAAGCACCTAGAATAGTCCCTGGAATTTATGCTAAGGTGGCTATAATTTTTACAGCTTAGAACCATCATACTTCAGCAAGAATATACTGGAGGTGATCCATTTAATTATTAGTATTTTTAGAAATTCATTGAGTCAATTGTCAAATATGCCTATAATTAAAAATTTAACTTTATAAACTTATAACTTAATAAAATATATATCATATTCCAATTATTTTATTCTGTTTTAATATTATCCATGTCCTTGAGGTTATTCAGCTACTTTGGATCAGAATAGTAAAAATACTATACTGATATATACTATGATACATAGTATATATACTATATATACTATGGTATGCATCTCACCCCAATTTCATTTTAGTGGTATCATGCTAATAACTTGAAAATGGTCATGGTGGCAATGTTTCACTACGGAAAGTAACTGATACTACAACCAGGGTTTGGTTTATTGTTTCAATAGTTGTTTAGATGAAGGAAAGTGAAAGTTGTAAGAAAATGTTAATAATGCAAATTAAACTTAATGATGTGTCTAGAGCTGAAAATGAAAAGGGTTTCAATTTCGTTAATATAAATTTGTGCAGGGAGTTACAGCTAGTTCATCAATAAATCATGCACTGGATTAAGTGACAAAATATATTGGGGAAGAGATAGGTTGGGACATAACTTCATTTGTCAAATCATAGCTGAATGGCATAGAAAAGTTCTACAAAAAATAAAAGCATTCAGTTGGATATGTAGAATTTGAAAGAGTATTGTGTATTTTACCATTATTAGAAAACATGTGCTACACATCCTTTATATATGTAAATTTTATAATAAATGTATATGTATGGACATATATGTAAACATCTTTTTTTTCCTGAGACTTTTTTGTGAAATATAAGCATATTATTCTTTCAGCTTTCCTTACTAACATAAGGATAAAATAAAAGAATAAAACTGTTTTACTAAAACTATAACTAATAGTGAAGGGTGTGGCTGAAAAGGAAAAATGGGCATCACCTTAGGTAAACCATAGATTTATTCAAATGAGTAAACATTTGTAATTAGTTATAGTTGGGCTACCACAAACTCAGAAACTTAGAATGATGAGTTGCTTTTTTTCAAATGGTTGAGCTATGAAGTTCCCTTCATTTGAAACAGGGTTGGGGTTACAATGCATCCACTGTCATCTCGGATTCACTGTGGCCTAGCTGGTTAAGGATTTCTTGAAATCTAGTGGTAATCTGGCTTTTGACTGGGCTGACAAGGTAACTGGGCCCCATGACTTCATCTGCACAAGGATAGGTGCAGCTTATTTTCATCCCAGCTAGGTGAGATTACCACAAATTCTCTTGAATCATAGTCTCAAAAGTAACATAAATATACATCCTTCTCATTCTGTTTGCTCAAGCAAATCACAAGCTCCGACTCAGGAGGCAGAGAAATAAATTCTGCTTTCTTAAATAGAGTCCGTCAAGTTAAAATGCCAAAGGTGTGCCTATAGAACAGCATGAACAATTGAAATCATCAGACTACCAAAATATTTTCTGCCATCTACACATATTCATCCAGAAGAGAAGTGAAATCTGTTTTACTTTGTTTAAGAAAACTGTAAATAGAATCTGCCAAACACTTTTTCCCCTCTCTGATTTAGAGTCCTACTTTCCTCCCCTATTGTCTGAATATTAGCAATTTAACAGACCTGCTTATAAAAGGATAAAAGAGTTAAAATTCATATCCATGCTTCCTCCTTTCTTACAAAAAAAATTCTGTATAAAGAAGTAGGTTCAAGTTATAGAAACTTAGTAAAATTAAAGAAACCAAATATAATTTAACATTTCAAGCACCCCCCAAAAATAGTTTAAATGCAGTGAATTTATAAATTTAAAAAAAATAAAAAACAGGTAAAGGAAAAATAGAAAAGGGTGAAAATGGGACACTTCACTTCCAGATAGAAAGTCAGAGGTTGTTGGAAGGAGCTGCATTGTGAAAACATATTTTCTGTTTCTTAAATGCCCTTGCCAAGATTTATGATTTTTTTTAATGACTCCTGTTTTGTTGACTCCGATTTCCTTATCGCCTAACTTGATGTCTGGCACTTCAAGTACTTACATGCTGAATTAATGCCTACATGAATAAGATAATAAGTTTTTATAAATAACTGAAAATCATATCTGCATTCTGTAACATTTTCCATTTAAGAATCACTTCTTGCATAGTCTTCAATTGTAAGACAAGGATCCCACCTTAGAAAGGACCCCACACTAATAGTGAAAGATAGACATAAGTCTGTCCTTTTGAAATATATAGAGGAATCCCAGAATCATGTCATCAACATTTATTCAAGCTAATCCCATTCCCTTGGTTAAACAATGTAATCCTCATAAGTAATGCCAATATATCTGCTTATAATGCTACATGTAGATCACATTCACCCATTCGATTTCTATAGTAGTGGCTATTTCTCCAGGTATTTAAGAAATTATGAAAATTAGCCTACCCACTGATTCAGAATTGAATTAGGAAAAAAAAGAGAAAGGAGGATATTTAATATTCATTAATTAAATGTCAGATTCTGTGGTAGAGTTGGCAAATACATTAGCATATCTCATTGTTTAAAAGAATTCTTCAAGATAATTACTACAATTCTCCTTATACAGATGAAATATCCAATGCTCAAAGAAGTAAAATAATTTGGTCATTTTGTTTCGTAAATGGCAGATAAGAGGTTTGAATTTTAGTATATCCGACTCTAAATCTTTTCTTCTTTATTCCCCATAACTATACTATTTCATATGTTCTGTCTCCCTCAATAAAATGGGTCCATCTTCTTTAATTCTAATTGAGAAGAAATTTTATAATTTATTCATGGAAATGCAGTAGGAAAAACATCCTATCTTTTTCCATTCCTGGTACTTCTGGAAAGCACTATCAGCCAAAAGTATGTCATGTTTCAGCTCATAAAAATGAACATTCTCAGCACCTATGGTTCATGCTACAACAGAATTCTGCATTGCCCATATCTAAAATATGCCCCTTATTCTGCTAATGAAGATCCCAAGTCTCGCTTTTTCCCTGGCATCATTTATCCAGTTCTGGTTGGCACTGGCCTGTGGCTGAACTCCCAGAATCAGTACACTTCCAAGCCAAACCATTCTTTTCTTTCATATTATGTCTGCTTTCATGGAGAGAGTCTTGGAGAAAAGGAAACAGATATAGACTGTGTAAATAGAGCATATTGTAGGGTTGAAAGTGAAATAACTTTAGAGGAAGTTTGAAATTTCTATAAGAGCAAGTTTAAGAACAATTACATGTATCCACAATACATAACATGAAAGAGAAAGATACTGTAAGCAGGTGGTAAGAAAAAGCAGACAGGCACCCAGGAAAAAGAAAATGACCTTCAGATTAATATAATTTATTTTGGAGATATGCACAAGCCATTTTAATTATACTCACCTTCCATTTAACTATTTTTGTGATGTACTCTATTCTTAGCCCAGCCTTTTCTAAATCCAATCCAAACTAGAGTAGGCATGAAAAATTACAGAGAGTTTATAAAAATGCAGATTCTGGGCTCTCCCTGGTGGCGCAACACATTATGAAACTCTCAGAAGCCACTGGCAGCATGAGTTCGATCCCCAGCCAGGGAGCTGACCCATATAGAATGGCAGACCTCTCCTGGCCCACCTCCTGCTCTCCTCAGCAGTATACTTCCTCAATCTGCCTGTTCTGCTCCCCATTCTGTCTCTAGTGAATCCTCTCACCCACCACACCTCTGACCTGTACCCCAGTTCTGTAAGCATAAATAAATCTTTTTTAAAAATGCAGTTTCTAATTCAGTAGCGTGGGTGAGGTCTAAGATTCAGCTCTAATAAGTTTCTAGGTGATGTCTATACTACTGACTTGTGAACTCACTTTGAGGAGCAAGGTGGTGGTTGTCCCCAAGATACAATGTGGGGGTAAACAGGGTGGAAAGAATAGGAGTACCTTAGAAAACGAGATAATACGAGACATGAACATACTTTATATTTTTTAAATGTTCTCCAGTTTTTGGATCATGAACATTGACTTTCCATGTCAAACTGATTTCAGAAGCCTATTATGCTTGCCTTTTAAAAATAAAAATATTTATTTTGCTGACTTTTGTGATTTGAGACCAGTTACTTCCTTAAATGTTAAGTCTGTATTTATATAACTGAGAATGAATTTAGACTTCTACTTTCAAGTGTCCAATAGATTATTTCTTAAAAATATTGATGTATTAATGAAACGATAATATAATAAGATTTATTCATTTTGTGTGGGTTTACATGTCATCCAAATAAAAATTTAAAGGTCAGAGTGTATACAATTTTGGAGTTTCTTTTTGATGAGCAGTAAAATGTTTAAATTTAGTCAGGGATAACCTAAGAAAAGTTTTTCATAAATATGCAAAGAAATACAGATTTATTCCCTCTAGAAGCTTCAATCTAAAAAATAACTCTAGAATAAGATTTTTCATTTGTAAAATGAAGCAATATCTTTATCAATGATACAGTAAGAGGAAGGCTCAATGTTTCTCTTTTTCTGGTTTGAATAAAGTGAGGCACAGAGAGATTAATCGATTTGTCCAAGATGGTACAGTTATCAGCTCCAGAGAAGACAGGAGGATCAAAGTGAGCTATAGAACACTTAGAGTCCATTCGGCTTGGCTTTTCCACTTCTTTTTGCTTTCACAGGTATCATTAAAAGGCTAGAGTTTTCCCAGGGAAGTTTCTAACTCAGTTTGCCAGTGAAACGTTCAGACTTTCTTAGAGCAACCATGCTATTTTTTTAATCAGTTTTTTTGTCCTGATTGACTAGCATTTGTAGTAAAATTCCTTTACTCCTTCAACAATTCCTATCAGCAACAAAGGGAGTTTCAGAAATTCAATCGAAAGACTCTAATCTTCTCCTACCACCCCAGCCCACTCTCACTTCTTTTGCATGGCTATGCTCAGCCCAGAATCCCTGAGCACACAATTGTGCCACTCACCAAGTTCAGTTACCCAGAGAACCAAGAAGGAAAGGAAAAAACTTACTTTTTTTTACTCCGATTCACAAAACAAGCATTTGCTCTGCTTTTCATAACTAGGATGGCTAAGTAATTTATTGCCTACAAGGATACTTTTCAAAGATGAAAGGAGTGGGATTAAAATTAAGCCCAGAATATAAATGGTAGTGCCATGAAGGCCAGAAGGCCAGGAGGCTAGCAGGCCTCCAGCCCCCAGAGAGTCTTTACTCTCTCTGGGCTCTCTGGCATTCTCCCATGGTCTCTGCTGGTCTCTGCATTCTGCTGCATGATCCTCTGCTGCCATGCACCTTTGTTCTCGGCTGCCACCCTTATAGGCTCAGTCTCTCAGATCAGCTGTGCCCATTCATGCACACCCACACCACACTCCAAGTGTGGTGCACACACCACCAGGCATGGGTGTGAATCATTGATGCTAATGACAGAAAGGCGAAAAAACCCTGCTAACTTTCATTTACCTTACATAAGCATAAAGCAAACTTTCTTGGATACACAAGATATGGCTTGCATAAGTCTCCAAGATACCATTGGAATGGCAGGATATTTGATAGAACCTGAGCAATCACCGTATTAAAATATAGGATTGAACTTCTAGAAGCTCTATTAATATTATACTTCAAGCTACCAATTGAATTAATAAATTTAGTCATCTCATGGGAAGATACAATAATGCAATAAAATGAATGTTACATCAGCTTAGGCTGCCTTATGAATTTTACTTCTAGAATATTCTCCCTACTATTTATCCACAGCCCCAATCTTTGTCTACAAAAGTGGCCTAACTCTTAGTCCTCTTTAGTTTAACTACACACCAGTTATCGTTAGCAGTCTATTCTGAACCAGTAATTCCAGTTTAAACCCTTTCAAGGACACCCCATAAAAAAATAATAAGATCTTTAGCCCAATTTACAAATCCCTCCATCATCTCCACCACTAAGCTGTCACTGAGTAAGTAATTTGCTCTCATTTGTGGAATGTTTGTAACCAAAAATAAAAAAAAAATGAATGCCAAGGTCGCTGCCTCAAAGGTTTACTCTGTTTGAAAAGATAATTATCCTACCACTGTTGAGATGGACTGAGACTCCCCAAAAGCTAGTTTGAGCACAGTTTTACTTTTATTTTTCTAAACTTCATGGTAACTGGGGAAGTGAATGGAAGGAACTGAGAGCAGACTGAATATGTTTAGTCAGAAAGCAGGTAGAGGAACTGGATGCTAAACTGGAGAATAGCTGAAAACTGGAGAATGGTGGAAACATTGGAATGGAAGGGAGAAGATAGGCTGAAAATGGAGAACTTTTAAACTATTTGTAAATATCTTTCAAACAAGATGAGACTGATGTTTTGTGCCATGGATATGAACCCTCTGACTCAGTGATTTCCCAGTCTTGGCTGCACATTAAAGTCACAAGGGGACTTTTAAGATGCTAGCCTCTAAGACTCCCATATCAGACTCATCTGTGATATAGCTGGTCTCAGGTAGAGTTAAAACATACAGTGTTTAAAATCCCCCAGGTGACTCTTGTGAGATTAAATGAAATTACGCATGTGAATGCACTTTGCACAGGGCTTTCTAAAGGTTAGCTATATTGATAGGATTACTAAATCAATAGCCATGGATTTCAAGGCAACAAAGGAAAACAGCACAGTTACGGACTCTCTTAGGCCATAAACTCAGTTCACAGTAAGTCTTTGAGTAGAACTTTGAAGTCCAAGTTAGGCAAAGAGGATCATGCAGCCCAGGAGAAGGAAGAACATATGCAAAGGTGAAGTGAGAAATAATAATATTCTATGCAGAATACCAGTTTCATTTTTGATTTTTTGACCCACCATTTATTGCATTCTTAACACATGATATCCATTGAGGGCTGACAGGATAACTGACAGAAAATTCACAGACTAAGGCAGGTTGGACAAAGCAAAGTTAATCTCTTAAGGTGCTTGAAACATTGGATTGTTCAATTTGAACTTTAAAGAAATTTTTAGGAGCAAGTTGGGGCAGCAGACAAAAATGGGTTCCTACAATGAAATTCACATGTGTTAGGTAATTCAGAGTCAAAGAAATAGATGTCAAAAAAGAATTTAGAAGTTCCAGTGTAACTAGGCCTCATAGAAGTAAAGTGGGTAAAAATAATGCAATGTCATCTTCTTGGCACACTGCAAGTTACTCTGCAAATATGAGTCTTATTGTTATTGTTACTGACATCTCAAAATGAATGTTAATAAATTATTGAGAGAAAAACTATATACACAGTAAATATTAATTCCACATAAGCCTAATACCTTTAATGTACATTACATTACTAATACCTTTAATGTATTAAGATTGAAAATTTACTCAACCCTTTAGAGGTGAAGTAACCAGTTCTCCTAAATTTGTGTAATTTCCTCAAACCCTTTGTGGAAAGATACATAAATTCATAAATACATACACAGACTAGCTTACATGATTGTGCCTATGAATCAAGGACAACTGGCTTGGTCAGCCCAAAGAGAACCAGAACCAAGACTAAGAAACCCAGCATTGACACAGTTCCATAAAATCAAGAATTGACAGGGAAAATAGGGGAATCGAGGGAGCTAACTGCAAAACATAATGTATTAGAGCAGCGGCTTATAAATACGGCAGTAGGACCAAATGCATCAGCATCACCTGGGAACTCAACATGAAGATTCTCTGTCCCTACTCAGGATACAATAAATCAGAAATTCTAAATGTTGGATTCAGTAGCCTGTTTTTTAACAAGCCCTCTGTGTTATTTGATAAGTGCTAACATTTGAGAATCAGGACATTCAAAGGTTTCCAGCTCTTTGCTACTAACTGAATCTGCTTAAGGACATTAGTTTGCAAGGGCTGCCATAACAGACACCACAAGCTGACTGACTAAACAACAAATGTTTTCTTTTCATAGCTCTGGAGACCAAAAGTTTGAGATAAAGATTTCCTCAGGGTTGGTTTCTTCTCATGCCAATCTTTTTGACTTGTGGATAGCCTTCTTGTGTCCCAATTTCCTCGTTTTATCAGCTATTAGTCATCTTAGATTGTGGCTTTCCCTAATAACTTCATCTTAATTACCTATTTAAGGATTTTATTTCTAAATATAATCAAATTCTTAATTACTGGAGGTTAGGGTTTCAATAAATGAATTGGAGGAGCACAATTTGGTAAGTAATGAAAACCTTTAATTAAAAAAACATCTGCATGAGACCAATCACCTAGGGGTGGGACCTAGGATTAGTATTCTGAAAAAATTCACATGTGATTCTAACATGTAGACAGGACTGAAAACCAGACTAAAATAACTGACAGGCTGAAAAAGTTGGGCACATGTCAGGGAGACTGATCATCAGTGGCCATATGATGAACAGCCAGGCAGGCAGACCTAACAAGGATGGAGGTGTGAGATAGCAGAAAGTCAGGAAGTCTGACTTAAGGCAGTATATTCAGTATATTCAGCCAAATCCTGAAAGAAGAGTAGACTAGTTGAGACATCAAAAAATAGATTTGTAAATTGAGTGAGGACCAGTTCATAAGAAAGCAATGTGATGGATGTAAAAGATTAGAATCAAACTGTAGGTTTCTCTTAGAGAACAAGTTTGTAAGAAAGGAGTTCCTGAGCAGGAAGTTGTTTCCAGGTCTAGGAAGTATGGCTTTAGGAATCCAGATGTCCAGAGAAGGAAGCCAAATGGTGTCCAAGGTATCTATAACTTTTAATACCACTTTGACAGTATTATAGAAGAAAAAAGAGAGAAAACAGGACAAACAGCCATAATAGTTAAACCCTGTCTTGAAGATAGAATGTGTGTATGAAGAGCTATGCAATTCTAGTGAGTTACTGGACTGTATTTCATTTGAGTGATGGAGTGTCTTACTGAGTGGCTGATTAAACTTCTAACCATCCTTGTCAAAGTCAATAGTCTCTGCCTTGTTCTCCCTTATGGAGAGGAAGTCAATCTTGTTCAAATTATCATTATTAGCTGCATTTCCAGCACTCAAAATTAAAGGACTGTTGCAAATAAATAAATGGAGTCCAGGAAGAACACATGATCCCTTTTAAAGAGCTCACCTCTTCACCCCCTTATATCCACCTGGCCCAAAAATGCAAGAATTACAGGGAACCCAACTGAGTAATAATGTTATTGATTCCCTGTTAATAGGATTTTTCTCAAGTCCAGCAACAGTCAAGTGTTTACAAGTTTTCTCTTTTCAAAGCAACTCACAAGTCATTCCCAGCAGAGAAGCTAGAAACCAGAAAATCAATAATACAGGAGCTGCTACTAAGGATTTTCATCTACCCAGTGAGAAGAATATTTATTTATAGAAAAACTGGCCACTCCAGTTTAGTGTGGAAATAACATGGTACAGCCAGTTCAAAGAGTGGCATGGTTGAGCACAGCCTTGTATTATGCCCACCATAAATGGTCTCTATGAGGAAAAGCCTATAATTTAGAGTGATTTGCCATGAATGGTAAAGCCTGGGTCATTGTAACAGATACTTTTTATGAGCTCTATTTGTGGAGAGGGCATGAAAAAAGGAAGGAAGAAGGTTAGCTTTAAGAAACCTGGAAGAGGAAAGTGAACCTCATTTGGTTTTACCTACATGAGAGCTATATAAGCCAACCAGAACCCTTGATAGTTGAAGTCTTACTTGTTACAATGGCATATAATATTTAAAAGTGAAATATTTATTTTATCCCTAAATAATCATTTCCCCACTATGCTATTTATGTCTTTCTTTACATGCTCTGTGAACTCTGAGAAAAACTGTGTACCCTTTCAGTAGTATTTTTTATAATAGGGTTTATCACTGGGTAAAAGTTAGGTAACACTGACTCAATGAGAAGGTGTTTTCCAGGGAACTCCTTGGAGCATGTTTTTGTTCACTTTCTGTAGTATATCTCATCAGTCTTTGCAGTTGCTGCTGGAAAAGCAAGAGGGACAACTTGTAGTTATGCCTTAACCAGTCTCTAAAGATCCAGGCAGCAAGCAATCCCTTAAACTTTGAATAGAAATAATCATCCAGTAAATATTCTGTCAAGAATTAAGGAATAGTGGATCTGAACTTTAATCTCTATATGGCCATCATTGTCACTTCCAGTTTTGTCAGCCAGCTGTGATACATTCCTAAGGAAGACACTTGCATAGTGGAATGCTGGTGAATTTAAAACTGGCTTTCCAAAGAAAACAGCCCTATTTGACAATTTTCTTGGTGTATATTTTCTCACATAACCATGTAAAGCTACCAACATGAAATCACTAAAAGCATAGTTAGAATAAGAATATACCATTACGTAGTATTTCCAGAATAAAGATACAATTGAACTTAAAAAAAAAAAAAGAACTGCAGAAGCACACACACACACTTAGTATTAAGTCATAACAAAATAACTAGAAAGTGATGAGTTTTAAACATTTATGATCATGTTTTTAAGTTCTATAACTTAATAAGCACTATGTTTATCATGTAGCTTGCAAATTTTCAGAAAATCAAAATGGGTTCTCATGACTAGTAGATACTATTTCAGCATACCACTAGTCCTCTAGATAGTCACGTCTAGCTTTATAATTAAAGAGGAATTCAAGCCCACATCAAGCTCCTAATACTACGCAAAACCTGAGTTTATGAGCAGAGATGAGCCTGAAAAAAACCAGAATCAGGTTTCCAGATTCCTGCCTATAAGATTACCAACTAATAACCTAGACATGTTTTATAGAGGCTCAGTCTGTGCATTTTACATAGCAAAAATTTACATTGTGTACATGAGATAGCTACCATCTTTGAGCAAGATTTGTGAACTCTAACTTCCCTGTGCCCAGAAAATTCCCCATTGTCTCTTTGCCATAGTATTTTCACTCACATATGTTAACCTATAACGATCACATTACTCCAGAACGAGTATTTCACTGAGTACCTCCTCTCAGGAGACTTCTGTTCTGCTTCATGGCCTTAAGAAAGAAACATTTACCTGTTAATAATCCCCATATCTCCAGTCGGGACTTTTCCCTTGAACTACAGACTCTCACCTTTAACATCCTATTCTCCGTCTCTATTTAGGATGTTAACAGGCATCTCATACATTGTATATTCAAAACTGAACTGTTATCGCCAAAGTCTTTACCAGCTATGCTATTTTCTGCCATCCTTTCAACTCCCTCACCAAAAACCATAGCCTCATCATTAACTCCTCTCATCCTTTCTGTCTCATGTTCTAACCATCAGCAAATCTTGCCACTTCTACCATCAGAATAGATCCAGAAACTAACCTGTTTAAAATCATTCCCAACACAACTTCCATAATCTCTACTACATTATTGTAATTGCTCCTAGATAGTTTCTCATTTCTGTCCTTGTACAGCCTATAGCCCATCCTCACAGCTCAATATGAGGCTTTTGCAATTTAATTTGAGCCATACATTTTCTTTTCTGTAAAACTTGTTTCTTCCCCTCTCACTTGGAGTAAAATCAAGAGTGTTCAGCTTTGTTTCTGCTGTTACCTAACAAGGTGTTCCTTCCCAGTTGCCCCTATACCAATGACCTTTTTATCTAAACATTTAACACTTTCCCAAATGTCATCTCCTGACCTCTCCATTTAAAATTTTAGCTTCCATAAAAATCCTTCCTTTTCCTCTATAGCATCTTTTTTACCTGAAAGATGACAAATTTTAATTATGTTTTCTGTCTGTTGAAATTTAAGCTTCTTGGGGACAAATATTTTTGTCTATGTTGTTCACTGCTGTAACTCCAACACCTATAAATAATGCCTGTAAAGAAGGAACTCAATAGATTATCAGTTGGAAGGATATGGATATCCTGATAGTTGGCATCGGATATATTTCAGCAACTAGAAAGCTTAAGTTGAATAGAGGTTAATAAAGGAACTATTTACAAGGGAGCAGACAGGATAAAAGAAAACCAAGGTAATGTAGCACCCCAAGGCTCATAGAGCAGAAAGTCTGTAAGAAGGGAGAGGTGCTTACAAGTCCCAGATAGGAAGTAGAATTATGTGGAGAAAGCCAAGTGACAGAAGCTATGGCCTTTAGTGAAAAGGTGATCATGAAGCCCTCCTGGAGAAAGGGACAATACCTATTAGTACCTCCAGTGGCCTAATCAGAGCCAGAAGACAAATCCTTTGAGAGAGACCTACTCCCCCTTTTGCAGTCCTAAGCACTATTAATAATATCACCACCACTCTGCCTGCCAATTTGAAACCTCTAGTTATTTTGACCTTTTCTTAGGATTTCATGTCCAATTTGTTAAGGAAAAAAGGATAAGGCAGGTACCGAGAAAACTGAACAGAGTAGAAAGCATTGATCTGTATATTGTTTACTCTTCCTTTACTATTCTCTGTGACACTTTGGGGCACCCTTCACAGCCCTGGTCACAACTCAAGATCATCTGATGAACATCTTGCAATCCTATTTTACCCAAACAGACAACAAAAGGTAAAGATATATCTATCACACAGTAAAGATTTTGAGGGACGCCTTTGGGTAAAAATGTGTCTTATTCATTTTTCTGAGCATTCAGCAGAGCTTCTGGCAGATAGTAGATACTTAATAAATGAATAAATAAAGGAGCTAAATGTAGGGAAAAAAATAACAATCAGGGGAGAAATTATGTTCTTTTCTGTCTATGACTCAGATTGGAAACATCACTTTAAAAGGGACTTACTTTTTATAGAATGTCAATTCTTAGTTTGGTGAGCTTTTTATAAGAAGTATGTGTTTCTCCTCAACACAATGGACAAAAGCCATTACCAGGTGCTAAGTATCTCTGCAAAGTGAGCAGGTAGAGCCAGTTAAGAACTATGGATGCCTCTGTTCAGTAAGACTGCCTCTGCTGTTCCCTCATCACTCTTAATATGAAGCTTTCTCTAAGCTTCCTGGTTAAAGTCCCTTTGCTATTTTTATTTGTTTGTTTGAACCTTAGTTGTTTCCAGCTGTTAGCTGTCGTCCAGTAAACATTTAAAAGCCTATCACACTTCCTCCTAGAGATAACTGATGCTAATGAGACATGAAAGAATCCATTTGAATATCTAGTAGAGAAGTTTCAGTTTCTTGTAAAATAAAACCCCAAATGTGGTCCTGTGTGAGAGTAAGCAATTTCAACAAAAGACTGGTTTTTCAGTGACAAAAAATATAACTTTTGTCACTGAGCTATCAGAACAGAAAGGGTGGTTGGGCCAAGGCAACATAATTGTGGTTTGTATTTTTCTCTTCTCCTGACCTAATGGGTTCACTAGAATTGACTATAATGAACAAGCGGTGGTTCTGATGAATGAGTTTATTGGTTAATTCATAAAACATATGGCAGTCTATGTCTGCCAGAAGTATTTAGGCAAAGGAAAAGTAAATGAAAATCAAGAATAAATATACAGCATAAAAAACAACGTTTGAAACAGACCAGAAAGATAACAAAATAGGGCTTATTCATCTGGAAAAGAGGAAATCCTAATTCTAATTTAGCCACATTTGCATATAGCTTATCTTCATTGTGCTTTCATTAAAACCCATGGATGCTGCTCCCAATTCTTTTACCTGTCTATATGTTATTAAATGTTACTCTGTAAAATTCATGCCGCAGGCCCTCCCTGGTGGCGCAGCGGGTTAAAGCACAGCACTGAGAAGCTAAAGATACTTCCGCTTGAGTTCGATTCCCGCCTGCCCCTGAGGTTACCACATGGCGTGGCAGACCTCTCCTGACCCGCCTGCTGCTCCCCTCAACAGTGTACTTCATCGATCTGCCTGTTCTGCTCCCCACTCTGTCTCTGGTGAAGCCTTTCACCCCCCCAACCTCTGGCCTGTACCCCAGTTCTGTATGAACAAATAAATAAATCTTTAAAAAAAAATCATGCTGCAAAATTAGTGAATGTTCTATACTTAGAGAAAACACTTTCCTCATATTAGTCTAGATAGGCAGACTAATTATCCTGTTATAAAATAATTCTAAATCACAGTGGTTTCACAAATTTCTGCCATACATAAAGTATACTGGTAGGTGATAATTCTCCAGAGTAGACTTACTTGTTACTTCTTTTTCGCCATGTATTTCTAAGAAGGTTGATCACTTCACCAGAAATTAGGGACCGAAGGATCTTCTACCAACAACTAAAAAATCCATGTAGGAAGTATGCCATAATGCTTAGTTCAAGAAAGAACTCATAAACACTACCACAATACAAAAGTGCTATAAAACTGCAATAGGTATTGCCTCAATTTCCTTATCCATGAAGTCCAGAACATAGTCAAATCTCTTGTCCTTTTTTTTTTTTTTTTAACCTTTGAAGATGCTACATTTTCATCAGGAGAAAATCATAATAGGAAGGAATTCATTGTGACTGCTCGCTCTACCAACTACAAGGTGAAGCACTTGGACAATATGTAGTTCTCAGACTTTCTTTCCTCATTTGTCAGATGGTGAAATTAGTAGAATTTATCTTATAAGTTTGAGTTTAAAATGAATAATGAATGAAAAGTACCTGACATTGAATAAGAGCTCAATAATTATTTAGCCACCCCAGAAAGTGATGTCAGGCTTAATCCTGTACTTGCTGCTATATCATCAGTTACCATCCTCACAGAATTACCTATGAGAAAAAAAGATTTGGCAATACTAACTATAGAAGACTCAACTGGGGGACACAAGCAATGCTTTTATCTAAAATCTTCATGTGGAGAGTAAGGAATGTCTGTGTCATTAATGTTCACTTATGAATGGATTTTACTGAGAATTTGGAAATTAAAAGATAAACAACAGGCAGTGTAATTCTCTGGAGCTATTTAAAAACTGAGTTAGGTTTACTTCGCATATTAATAATAATCTGAATCGGCCTTGTAGATAAAAACTAGACAAGACTTTACCCAGAAATACTTCTTTAAAACTTGTCTTTTAAATTGCTTTTAAGAAGAATATCTGTAACTCTATTTAAACAGAACCTGATATATGAAAATATTGAATTTACATATAATTCCTCACTTACAAACAAGATTCAGGAGAGAATATATTTAAGCAGCATGTCTCTAGATTGGCCTAATATTCCAACAAACTTAAAAATACAAATACTACTATGCAAGCCTCTATGTGGGTTATGAATCATTACTAGAAGATTTCATTTCTTTTCTGCAGCTTTCAAAAGAATCAAATCAATATCCAAATTACCATAATCATAGATATTTAAATTATAATGATTTTCAACCTCTGTAAAAGGAAAGATTATTTCCAGAGTTGCTGTATTATATTACAGAAGAAAAGAAAGTTATGAGACATTCAGAGAAACAAAGCATGGTCCAAACATGAGAACAGGGAACCTGTGGCTTGGAGCAATCGTACCACTATTCCTAAAGAAGCCTTGCTGTCAGACTTACTAAACAGAGACTTTAAAATTATTTTAAATAATTCAAAATTCTAGAAGAAAGCATGTCTGAAGAGCTAAAGGAAAGTAATAGAACACTATCACCAAAGGTAGAATCTCAATAAAGGGACAGAGAAGTTTTTTTGTTTTTTGTTTTAAAGAGCCAAACTTAAAGCCTAGAGTTGAAAAGTATAAAGACCAAAACAAAATATGCTGTAGAAAGATCTGTCTTAACTAACAAAATAAAGAACCTATGATTTTGAAAATATATTAAGTTTAACTAGACCCAGGACTTCAGGGGTAGAACTGGAAGAAATGTAGGAGTGAAAAGATCCTCATCCTGTGTTAAAATAGAGAAAAACATCTTCAAAATCTCCCAGAAAAAGTAGCCGAAGGACCTCTGAATAGGCAGCTTCCAAATGGAAATGTATGAACTTCCATTCATAAGTTGAGAAAGTCCTTCATTAGTGGAAGACTGGCTACTGAGTCCTTATTGCAACTCCCACAGGAGACTGGCTATGCACCAAATTTGTGTCAGTGTTGGTGTGTGGGCAGTTTTCCTTTAAGAGTTTTGTCAAATAAAGACTTAATAGTTGTATTTGGTCAGGATTGAAATATCACATATAAGGTTTTGTCCCATTGATAGACTCCTCATACATTATGTTGATTGAATTTTGTATATTGAAGTGACCTTATGTTCCTGTAATAAACCCCATTTAACCAGAGTATATAACTCTTGTTATTTATATATTACTGGATTCAGTATGCTAGGTTGGTTTGAGGTTTTTTGAGGATGTTTATATCTCTATGCATAAGAGATATTGGCCTATGTTTTTCTTTTCTTGTGATCTAAATTTGTTTAGTTTTTATATCAGGATTATCTTGACAACAAAGGATAAGTTATAAATAGTTTTTTTATATTTTGTTGAAATTTGTGTAGGATTGGTGTTCTTTAAGTATTAGCTTCACCAATGAAATCATCTGCTACCAGAATTTTCTTTATGGGAAATTTTTTGAATGTTAATTCAAACTCCTTACTTGCTTAATGTCTATGATTTCTTTTTTTATCTGTTTTAATAGATTTTATCTTTCTAAGAATTTGTTGACTTTATTTAGATCATCCAATTTTGTCACATAAACTTACTCATAGTGATAATTCTTCTAGGCAGACTTGTAAGCAATTATTTTTCTGGTTTTATGTATCTGGAATGTCTTAATTTCTCCTTCAGTTTTGAAAAGTAATTTTTCTTTTCATTGACTGTTTTTTTCTTTCCAACAAGGTAATGTATATTACAATGTAATATAATCCCACTAACTTTCTACCATCTGTAGTTTCCAGTGGGAAATCAACTGTCAGTTGATTGAGGTTCCCATGTATATATGTGATAAGTTGCTTTTCTTTTTTTCAAGATTGTTTTTTGTCTTTGATTTTCAAGAATTTTGTTATGAGTGTAAATATCTTAGATTTTATCCTCCTTGGAGTTTTGTGCCTCTTGAATATGAGGATTAATGTTTTTCAATCAAATTAGCAAGATTTCAGCCACTATTTATCCAAATGTTCATTCTACTAGTCTCTTTCTTTCCCTCCTAGAAATCCTCTTATCCTTACACTGTTATAATTGATATGCCACACAGTCCTCTGAGGCTGTTACCTTTTATTTATTTATTTTTCTCTTTCTTCCATATACTAAGTAAAACGATCAACAACTTTATGACCTGGAAACAAGAAACCACTAACATTTTTAAATATCCATTTCAGTATTTTTCCAATTTATACACTACTTTTTTTTATTAAGTTAAGTATACATATATAGGACTGTATATATATATATATATATATATATATATATATATATATATGGTAGGTATATACATATGTATGTATATACATACATACATATATAATTTCCACCACTGGCATTATATTATGAGATTTTAAGGGCAGTAATTTTAAGAAATATTCTAAGAATATCTTTTACTGAAAATATTTACTTGCTTGTGCTAATATTTCAGTTCAAGCTCATCTACTTGGCAAAATCTAAAAAAAAAAGCTTCTGGGGCAGATCTCAGCATTGAAAAATATTTGAAGAATAGTAAAACTAATTTTGAAATTTATTCTAAGTACCAAGACATAGGGAAATAATCAAACAATAATTTTATAAAAACTTTTTTTCCTCCCTTAACACCCCCTCCTTTAATAAATATCCCTGTTTTTGAGTACAAGACTATAGTCAAAGGCTATCTGTTGGCTAATGGTTAACCAGATAGACCAACCAATTATTTGCCAAGCTAATGTCATACAGGGATATTGCATGTTGGATGATAAAAGTCTTGGATACTATGTATTAGCTGGTACAATATGTATTTAAAGGTCCTTCACTGAGTAGGAAAGTTCAGTACATTTTAAGTGGCTTCTTTCTCTATTTACTTTTCACTGAAACAACACCATGGTCTTCTAAGTGCACAATCAGCTCCTGTGCCTTAATTTTGTAATAAAAAAATAGAAATAGATTAGTAAATTAAGACAATATTAAAAACAAAATTACTGAGATTCTCCCTAAGTACTTAAATATCATAAAAGATTTTCGAGGCAAAGCAATGGATCTTGTAAATGGGTCTTATGCGTGGTATTATAGATGTTTCTCAGAAGATGGTATAGGTTAAAGTAACACAGGTTAGACAATTGCCATTAAAGCATTCATGTAATAGTTTCATAAGCCTTGTAATAAATTTATTATTATTGTAACTCATCTTTTAGAAAAGGTAATTGAGATATTCTTAGTTAAATTTATTCAAATCTATCCTGTGACTCAAAGGTAGGTTAGAAGTCCTGGTTCTTTAACTCCCAAGCTTAGGTCTAATGAGGCTGGGTCACAAGGCCTTTATAATGAGCTTATAAAAACTCATTTTATGTGAGGCAACTAGTTAGAAAAAATACAACCTTTCAAATTATATCACCATTTTCCACATAAAAGCTTCAGCCAGCCTCTTAATTCATATGACCTTTGGAAGCCATAAAATCACTTTTTCAGGGAGATTTGATTGGGGGTCTGTTTCTCTTGACCCAGAGTGGGTACAAGCCAACCACCCACAGCTCAGTTGTGGAAATATTGAAATCCATTCAACACAGGGAGAAATTTGCTGTCTACCAAAGACTTTGAGCCCTGCAATAGACTTCCTAAACACAGAATGGTTATGCCTGCAATAGGTTTAATCTTTATATCCTGATAACAAACCAAAGAAAACCTTTAGACTTCCCAGCTGCCTAGAGAGGAATGTTTTGAAGTTGTTTGACAAACACAGGACCATGGAAATGGAAATACGAAGAGTAGTTATGAGCAACAAAGATATGCTGCCTGATAAAAATCAATCGTTTATATCATATAAACTTTTTGTAAAGTATTTTCATTTAGAATTGTTGACAAGCTGGTAAAACAGAGCAAAAAGCAGAGAGGTCAGAAATTTTATATATTAATATTTTTAAATATCCATTTTTTAATATTAAGTCTTTTTTTTACACTATAGCTGCACTATAGGAAATACTAAAGAGTTGAGTGAATAGAAAAAGTAAAACTAAATTTTTAAGAAATTATGTTCAGAACTTGAATGGAATAGTTAAAACTTTTTGAATATATATCCAGTACTCTTTCACACATATATTCATATACACAGAATCTCCCATGTGATTACAAATTCTATGATTATGTCATTTTAAACTGCTGTTTAATTTCTCGGCATGTAAATATAATTATTGAAATATTCAATTATTGATGCATATTTAGACCTTTTTCTTTTCTTTGTTTCATGTGTGTGAAAGTTATGAAAATAACAACCCAGGAGACAATCTTTGTGGATAAAGGTTTTTCATGCATTTTAGCTTTTATGATTTGGAGTAGACGAACTTACACTTTAAATCACCATTATCATTGAAGATGAAAATCATCAACAGCCTTTATTTTTTTCACTAAGTAAATTATAGACTTCTTTTTACATCTGCTGTAATCATTGAATTTGGACTATTGATCAAAGAAAAAAGTTCAATATTGCATTTTTTTTTCTATATGCTGCTGATCATCTGTAAATTCCTTAGACAATAGTCTCTTTCCCTTGAATAAATACCACAAACCCATTAGGATGTGAAAATGAACCCTGAACAAGGGATAAATGGAATTATTAAGAAAAAGGCAGAATAAGTGATCTCAGACTGGTGATTTTCAAGAAAGTTTGAAAAATCTTTTTTTAATTTTATTTTTTATTACCATAAAACTACTGGGGCCTGAAGGAATAGTTTTTCAAATACAGCTGTTCTTATAAAACTTTCCCCAGAAATCACTTGAAGTTCTCTAAACTCTATTTAAAAACTCACTGGTTTAGGACAGTAAGATAGCAAATGGATTTTCTTAACTGGATTAACAAACCATTCTTTTCTCTTTCATGGAAAATTTTAAATACTTAGGAAGTCTTGCCATTCTCATAGGTAATACTGGCATTCTGAGGGCATTTTGGCTATCTGATTCCTGAGTGTTTGAGCCAACAGCTGTGGCCAAAATGGATAATGGTGCCTTGTTAAATCTAGTTCTTTCTGCCATCACACATCACAGAGGAAAGAAGTTCAGAAATATTTCTTCAAGGAGGGTGGAAAATTCATATAGATGATTCAGAATTGAGGAATGGAAATGAAAAGACATTTAAATGCAACGCTGAAACAAATCTCTCTGCATTCATCGGCCCCCCAGTAGAACCAAGAGGTGGGACCCTGTGTTTAGTGGTGAGAATCCATTAGCAGCACTATCAGGAAGTAAAGAGGAGGCAACAGATCAAAATCCTGTTACTTCTGTTTACCCAGTTTTGTAGGCTTCACCAGCTATCACACATTATTTTTGTGGAAACTAGATAAACAACATACGTCACTATGGCTATTCCACTCTATTAGAAAAGAAGGGAGTGGTTTATGAGCTACAGTTATCAACAGGTGTTTGGGTATCTCTAAGCAATAATTGGACAAAATGAGGGAAAAAAAGAAATATATTCTGCCAAACACTGATTAAAAAAAAAAAAAGTCAAAATATTTCCAAATATACAGGTATTTACTAGCTATTCCCAAAGGCATCCATGTAGCTGGGACACACTCCCTATCAACTCTCACACTCCCTGTGTGGGGTTTTCCAAGCTAGAGACTAAGCAGCTTCTTTATTCTACCCCCAATTCAAAGTCACTTCTAGCAATTCCAGTCCTCTGAGATTTAAAATATCTTTACATCTATCCTACACTGCAGCCTTGTATACTGCAGTCATCTAAAGAAGTGAGAAGCAAGTGACAAGAACTTCTGCCCTCTCTTACTCCTCCTTTCTCAAATCTTATCAATATGTGTTGATTGAGGAGATGATAGTCTGTGTTTACCTCTTTATTTTATTTACTAAATTTTGAGGGTTCCTTACCCTTCCTTTCATCCCTTTTCTTTGTTATTTTGTTATTTATCAAGACACTTCCTTGAGGAGTCTGGGTATCTATATAAGGTAGAGTGAGGAATATAATATGGTATATATCATGTACCTATGCATTATTTATCTATTCTATTAGTCTTAGCTAACTAGTATATTTAAGTTAAAAGGTATTGTATAACTCAGAAAATGTTTGCTGGAAATTCAACCTTCCCTCTCTCTCCAGCTTTGTTACACTCCTTTCCCTTCCTATGCTATTTATTGTATATGTGTGTGCTTGTGCATATGCTTATAGGTGCTCCAAAACTCCTGTGACTTCTCCCCACCCTCAACTTGTCTCAGACTGTGACAAGGTTAAATTGTTAAAGTGTTTTCACAAGAGTGACAGTTGTCACAGTTATCGTTCAGCTCAGTGGTGTGCCTGGATCTGGAGGAAGTACTTGTCTGATTATAAAGGCAGAAGTCAAGGTCAGGGAACACAATGTAATATTGGGAAGGGAAATAGGTTGGGAATCAATTAAAACTAGGTCAGTCTGCAACATGAACAAATCTCTTAACATTGAAGAGATTTCACCCTGAGGATCTTCTGGATATTCTAAACAAACTTAGTATCCACCCTGATGATCTCGTGGATATACTAACTATGCAAACTTAGTAAGTAAACTAATATATATAGAATGACAGATTATAGATGATTAGTCTCAGTTTCCTCCCACCCCCTAAGTTTTTTCCTTCTGCCCACCCGGACTTCTCCTTTACTATTTCTGACACATAGGCAAAGCTTAATAAATATATGGCCACTGAATGAACTTGTATAAACATTCTAATAAGTACAACATGTTTGCAGAATGTATAGAGTGAAATCCTCTTTGTGGCCAATGTACATTGTTGCTAGGCATGGACTTCCTCAGGGCTCTAGAATTCCCCAGATAGAGAGTGAGAGGGTTACAAGTGAGTGAATGTTATCACTGTGTTTTTGTAAATTAATATATATGTTTGTGGTGTGTGTGTATGTATGCATATACATCTATATATGATTCTGTACATCAAGTAGATATTTATATCAGGTAGATTTGTATAAGTTTCCCACAGTCTATTTTTCTACACATACTAGAAAATCTTAGACTTCTGCCAACCTCTCCATTTTATTCCTAGTTTGCTCCTCCCAGTATTCTATCACCTTCTAAATCATAGTTTAAATAATTCAAAAGTGGTGCTACTTCCTCAATGACTCTGTACATCATTCCCTTTGTTAGGGTCACTCCCCCCCACACCCCTTTCCACTATCTATTAACTAGTCCTTTAGCTTAACTGTTATTTCTGGGAAATCTTCCTAATACCACCTCCTTCCTTTTCATGATTCTCTGAACTTTCCCTCCTTCTCCCATAACATTGTATTTTTCTTGTCTGATAGTTTGATTTTTGCCATACCCCCAAGTATCATTCTGATGAAAGCTAAATCTACATTTCTTGCTTTCCTCGGTGTTCCATTGGTATGCCACAGTTCCTGGCACATAGCAGGTACATAAAAATATTTGTTGAAAGAAATAAAGAGTAAAAGTCTTCACATATTCATAGTTCTCCTCAAACATATTCATAGTACTCCAGTCAGTAGGAAATGCTTGGCACTTTTTCCCACAATGTCATTTTATGTGATTTGGAGAATATGAAAATGATTTATTTCCATCTGAATTCCTGGTATTCAATATGATTAAAAACCAGAGGAGTTTTACATTTTTCATATAAAATACAATTAAACTTCCCAGCAAGTAAGCATAGGAAATACAGAAAGACATACCCCTTTCAAATAGTTGCATGTATCATTCATTTTAATGAGCAATACAGTCATTTTATTTACAGTCCCCTATTCCATATAACCTACCCATGATTGTTCAATAAGAATGCAACCACAGACCTTGGCTTTCCATTTTAGGATCATTGTGATAATGCAGATGTAGGTACACTCCTTCAGTAAGTATAAAATGATTCATAAGGTATATAGCATCAGAGGTTTGACAAAACAAAGGTAACACTGACTTGTATTACTTAGGTTACTGTCCATAAACCTTGCACTTATCTTGGGCTTCTGGTTTTTCCAATTCCATTTAACAAGGGTTAGAACAAGAGCTACCTTAATGTTAATTCCATTTAACAAGAGTTAGAATGAGAGCTAGTCCTGTAATTTAATAAGAACCTTTCCAGAAAGGAGTTTATTCATAACAACAGGAATTTGAGTGAAGGAAAAAAATATTCTACTGCTAGTGAAACAGATCAAATTATGGGAAAGAACAGTGGCAGGAAATTTTAACTTAGTTTAATTAATTTTTTTTTTTTTTTAGTATATGACCTCATGTAATTTTTCATAAGACTTTTCCTAAATATAAGTTGGTAAAATCAGTGCCTTCTGATGATGTGATGATGTTAGCATGTTGAACTTTTATATGTATATATTCTGCCCCAAAATGTCTTTTACCACAGGGGGGAAAAAATGAATGAAGAGTACGATTTTCAATTGTTTGCCACTCCTCATTTATAAAAATAGAATAATGGCAGCACCCCAGCTTTCTTCGGAATTTAAGAAGAGCCCTTCACAGACTATCATAAAAATGAATTTAAATGATATAAATGGATGTAAGAAATAGATGTGGTCTTTGGATTCCATTTAAGCATAACAGAATTGTCAAACTATAAAAGAAACCCAATAAATGAAAAAGGGGAATTTATTAAAGGAATTACCTTATATGGTTTAAGTAACTAATTTATGTTTCAGCTTTAGTGCTGGGAGCAAGAGAGAATAGGAGTTAAGTAGTGAAAAAATAGGCAAGGTGTGGAACTCTGGGAGTCAGACCCTAAATGAAATGTTTAAAATAATGTCAGAAAGGTGTCTTCATATATAAGCAAAGCACCAACAAAACACAAAAGAAGTTATAATGCTTTCTGGAGGTATCTGAGGGGGTAGAGGTGGGGGGTGAAGGGGAGGGGAGGAGGGTTCAGAGAGAACATAGGCCTTGAACTTAATTTTAGTGATGGGTTCATATTTTCACATGAGAATCATCATAGGGTTATCCTTGGGGATTACATACTGAGGCAACCCATTGGATTATTAAGCAGAAAATTTATGGAAGAAAATCAAACACATCTGAAATGTCTTGCTATCATAAATTACCTCAACAAAATTCTAGTCAACACCCATATTAAGTATACCTGTTTCATTTTGGTTATTTCCTTCTTTTTATTTCATTCTTCTTCTTTTTCTTCTTTTGAGGTAACATTGGTTTATAACTCTGTATATGATTCAGAGGCAACTCTTCAAATGTATGTCACCACACCACACCCACCAAGGTACAAGTTACCGCAGTCCACCAAAGTACATTGGGGGCCCTCTTTCCTTTATTGGAAAGCAAGTTATCTTTCTACTTTTAATTTTTCAGGTAGAATGCTACCTCACAGTTATCCCCATTTTAACTAATTATTACAGTCTCTAACACATAACAGTCAATAACAATTATACATGACTAAATGGTCTACTCTCCCAACTCAAGCACAAAGAAAGTTAAACACAATTACGACTTCAAAAGGGATGCTGAGGCTAGATCTATAGTTTAATTTAATGGGACTAGAAACAAATGTTTAAAACAAAAAAAACTATGTGTCTGATTATCTGTAACTTGCCAGTAGCTCCACCCAGAACCATTGTCCTTCACTGGTCATGAGACCATCTTCTCAAACCTTGCTCCTGAGAGGCCCCCATGAAGTCAGTCCTGACATGGGCTGACTCAGTCAAGAGAAGCAGCCAAGTGCATTTCAGAGAGCTCACCTGGTTGAAGGAGCCATGGGCTGGTCAGTTCACCTCTGATGTGAGAGAAAGAATAGTTTACTGCTTTTCTAATTAGATACCAGCAAACTAAATGAGTAGATTCATAGGAGAACTAGGCTATCATTTTACCACCTGGATGAGAAAACGAGAGATGGCAGAAATGATTTTTCAGCAAATTGGCTACAGCTGGCAAATTGCAGTTTTGGGAAGCTCAAGACAGCAACTATATAACAGAATATCTGTTAGGCCTAAAATTTTCCTAAAACATGTTTTTACGAATCTTATGTTGTCAATCATTAGATGTGTCAGGTATATGTTAAGTGTAGATTAAACATTAGTTTGTCTTTCTACCTGGATTGAGATAGTAAAAACATAGAAAGTCATTCAAGATTCATGAATTTGACTTCTTTAGTTTATTCATTTGTAAAATTTATGAGACAAACTGTATCTGTCTAAAGATACCTCCTATTATTGAGTTGAAAATAATGAAAAGCTGAAATGCATTTCAAAAGTTAAAAGTACAAAGTGTAATTTTCATTATGATTTTCCTCTTTATTAGTCTTTTTATGTCTTATTCTGTTTGTCCCCTTCTTTTTGTATTATGATAATGGTTAGTACTATAAACTCAAAGGAAATTTTGGTCATATATAATACACAAAAATGAACTGTGATTGCAATAAATAAATAAATCTCCAAACTTCTTGGTCTAGTAGTCATAAACTTTGTGGAGTTTAGAAAAGCATATAACATAAGAAATTATTGTTGTACATATCATATGCTGATTTTAAGTGACACTGAAGAATATGACTAGTTTGGACATAAATTATTTTCAGAAAATTGTTTTCATATTTTATTTGATAATTTTCACTAATGAAGTTTATAAATAAAGTAGGAAATATTAATGCCCTTTTTGTCTTTTACGTTCTATTCCTTCCCATTCTCCTTTTTTATAGGTATTAGGGAAGGATTGAGGGATAATGAGAGGGAAGCTTTATTAAAAGAGGACTATTTTTTCTAGTTAATTTCCAATTTAAATCTAAATTACTAAGAAAAAAGCAAGTCTCCTGTGGAATTGCTTCTTAGTGATCATTAGTTTCTGCTGGCATATGCAAAACAACATAGTGATTTAGTGTTTCTACTTTAAAATTGGATTTTCTAAGTTTGGATTTCTGCTCCACCATTACTAGCTGTGTGACATAGATCAAATTATTTATTTATTTTTCAAAAGATTAATTTATTTATGTATACAAGAACTGGCGTACAGCCCAGTGGTGGGGTAAAGGAGGTGGAGAGTATTCAAACAGACAGAATAGGTAGCAGATCAGGTAGATCCATTGCCTCACTCTGCTGAAGGGAGCAGTGGTTAAGACAGGTGAGATATGTTGCATCAGGTGGGTCAGCTCCCTAGCTAGGTATTGAACTAATTGTGAAGTGGCTGAGGATAACTCCACAGTGCTGGTCTTAAGCCCCTTGACCACCAGGGAGGCCCCAGGGCAAATTATTTAACTGTTCTGTCTTTATGGTATATTCTCACCCTATAGTGGAAATAATTCAGAGCTGTTGTGAAGGCTCAAGTTAATACATATAAAGTGCTTAAAAATATATTAGTTTCTCAACAGGTCTTATTTATTACTTCCAGATATAAGCACATTAAAAAAAACTTTGCTTACAATAAAAAGTACTTTAATCTTCTGTGCTTGTTTGAAAATGAGATCCTTTTAAAATGAAAGGAAAATATGGAATTATACAAGTTACAGAACACCAAATTTTAAATGTGACTTAGAATTAATATAGGAGACTTCTGCTAACAGAAGATAGTCCTGCCAAAAGAAAGAATAGCCACAGAACTTGAGCTACTGTTAACAGAGGCCATGAGGAGAAAGCAAGGTAGGCAGGCATTGTTTCTGACACAATCTTTTTGGAGGAAAGCCCAGAAATACAAGTCAAAGCTATCCAGTGTTTATTCTCTGTAACTCAGTGTACTGTTTTGGAAACCTAAATGCTAAGAAATAATTTGAAAGAGAATAAACTCTATCTTGATTATAAAGAATTTTTTTAGAAGAACCTTACTTATATTTCTCTGGTGATTCTTTAATATTGTCTTTTGAGTAAGTTCTGATATACTAGTACAATTTTGTATACTGTTCATAAAAATGATCACTATAGATTATATATTTTCATGAAAAACTAACAAATAATGTAAATATCTCATGGGGGAATGTTTAGTTGATGGAATACTATACCATTATTATTTTTGATTGCTATTAATATCAGAAAAGGCAGTTTTTATTAAGTGTAAAAAAAGTAGCTTAGAGAACTTTAATCTTAAAGCTTAATACTATGACTTTGTGCAAATACATAATTATAAGTATTTTGTGTGATTGAAAATTATAACCAGTATATGAGTGTCTTTCTACACCATGGACTCTCTTAAAGCGAAAATTATGTATTGTTCTTTTACTTATAACCCTCATTGGAAATTAGCAATAATAATTTTATAAGAAATGATACTGTAGAAATACATTCTAAAAGTAGAAAGAGCTAGGGAAGTTTCTTAATACATCATTCATATTTCAAGTAGATTCACATGATATAGCACAGAAATCTTTTTCTTGGGAATCTGGAATACTTACACTGAAAATTGCCCTTGGCGCGTTGCGTTGAGAATGCCTTCTCTCCACAGTCACTCTCCATCAGGGCTAATTTTTCTTTTCTTTTCATTTTGATTGGAAGACTTTTTAAGAAATTTATTATTTCTACTTTTTCTCTCCCCACCTCTCGTATCAGTTTACACTGCCAACTAAGAAAACGTTACTCTTTCTGAATAATTTAGAACAAAATAGCAAAAGGAATTTTTACTCACAGGAAAACTTCTGAGGAGATTAGATTATCACTATGGTTGATTATTTGAATTTTTTAGAGGAGCATTACCTTTTTTTTCTTTAAGGAGAGGTGCTTCCAAATTCCCTTTTGAGTACTGGTTCTCCTATTGTGCTAGCACAATCAGTTTTGTATATTGATCAAATTAGAAAATGTTCCATATACATACATCCAGCTATACCAAATATTTGTTTCTTAGATTTTATTTCTTTACTACTTTGTTTCACTTTTTCTCCCTTAAAAAATGCAAGAGTAGGACCTCCCTGGTGGCGCAGCGGGTTAAAGCACAGCACAAAGAAGCTTAAGCCACTTCTACAGTTCGATCCCCGCCTGCCCCGGAGGAGATCCACATGGCGCAGCAGACCTCTCCTGACCTGTCCTGTGCTTCCCTCAGCAGTGTACATCATCAGTCAGCCTGTTCTGCTTCCCCACTGTCTCTGGTGAATCCTCTCACTGCCCCTGTACCTCCGGCCTGTACCCCAGTTCTGTATGAATAAATAAATCAAATCTTAAAAAAAAAATTAGCAGGACTCCTTGCCCCAATTGATGGTAGAGACTAACATAGTAAAATACCTAAGTAAAATATTGTTATATCACACAAAATAATTGAATATACTGTCTCCCCAGATAATAGTTAAAAGTTTGTATGAATAAGATCTATTTAGGTGAAAACCATTCAAATTTGAATGTTGCTTAACTTTCCTATAATCGCCAAAAGTGAAGTTTAAATTTGCTTTTTAAAATTTTTTTATAGCATGAAGTTTAAA
>NW_004567102.1:33504574-33506159 GCF_000260355.1 Condylura cristata
TGTCTCTGGTGAATCCTCTCACCCTCCACATCTCTGGCCTGTACCCCAGTTCTGTACAAATAAATAAATAAATCTTTAAAAAAAAATGCAAGAGTATACCCTTGTTACATCTACTTTAGAATATTTATTTAGAATGAAATAAGAGCTATTTTTTAATTATAGTTGAATACCTCAAAATAGAAAACTGCCAAATTGCTTAACCAAATGCAGATTTGGTTGGAATTCAATAGTTAATTCTAAGGCAAGGCTTGAAAAACCTGAATCTCTGCTTATCTTTTTAATTTATGGTTATCTGCTAAGGGCAACAACTAAACTGATTGCTCACCAGGTTAAAATTTTGGCTTGAAAAAGTTACACATCACCTAAACAGACTTCAAGAGAAGCTCACTTTGCATTCTTTTTCATAGTTGTGCCATCATCTGCTTTCCTCAGCTAAAACCTACTTCATTTAGATGTATACAATCCTAATGAATAAAACTGCTACAAAGGGAGCTGAAGTTAAAGGGAGGATGTTAGCTGACTTTTCCTGTGATTTCTAAGCTTTTCTTTCCTTTTTTCTCATTTTGACCTCATAATTGCTTGTGGCCTTTTACCAAAAATGATCTAATGATCTGTGATATTTCAGCATTCTATCCTACAGTATTTTAACTTGCAAAGTATAGAGTAAAATATCGTAAAGTAGAATTATGTTTTTCTAGAGTTTTATCAAATGTTCAGACTTTTAATGCTAAACAGAGTTCCTTACAAAATGAAGTTTTCTCAATTATGCCTGAATGTATACCTGAGCCAGCTGAGCTTAAACCCATGATGATAACTATAGGGCATTTAAGCACCTGGCTTCTTTTCAGTAGTCAGCACTGCATGCCCACTTGGAAAGTGTATAATCCATGGTCCTTGGAAGAAATGAAGAAAAAATTTCTAACAAATATCTTCTATCACCTATTATAAAAAATTGTATTTATACATACTCCCTCCACTGAGGAAATGGTAGCCCAAGTTATAATTTTTTATGCCTACAGTGGAATTTTCTTTTGATTAAATAAATACATTTAATTTTCTGTACACAAGATTAAAGGTATAACTTATTAGGTTATTAGAAATATTTCTTTTTTTTTAAAGATTTATTTATTTGTGCATACAGAACTGGGGTACAGGCCAGAGGCTCAGGGGAGGTGAGAGGCTTCACCAGAGACAGAGTGGGGAACAGAACAGGCAGATCGATGAAGTCCACTGCTGAGGGGAGCAGCAGGCAGGTCAGGAGAGGTCGGCCACGCCATGTGGTCACCTCTGGGGCAGGCGGATAGAACTCCTGCGGAAGTGGCTTTAGCTTCTCAGTGCTGTGCTTTAACCCGCTGCGCACCAGGGAGGACCTAGAAATATTTCTTTCTGAAGAAATTAAAAAAGCAAACTGAAATTTAGTAAGTCAAAAATTAATTAGGAACAGAAGTCCAAAAGTAGATTAATATGTAAATATTGCACATTAAAAAATAACATACTGGCCCTCCCTGGTGGCGCAGCGGGTTAAAGCACAGCACTGAGAATCTAAAGCCGCTTCCGCATGAGTTCGATTCCCGCCTGCCCCGGA
>NW_004567102.1:33506290-33516733 GCF_000260355.1 Condylura cristata
AAAAACAAAAAAAAAAATAATAAAAAAAATAACATACTAAAAACCGAAAAAAATCCTAAAATTAACTTAGAAACAAATGAATCCAATTTTATATAACATTGAAAACACAACCACACAAGGAGAAAAAAAATTATTTAAATAACTTTTAACACATTTCTATGTACAAACTTAATGAGATACCTTCTCAAGATAAAAACAGTATCAGAAATATCATAAACATTCCTTAGTAGGTTTGTTAATGTTTCTTAAAACTGTGTGTGTCTGTGTATATTGTAAAACAGAGAAAAAAGAGTAGATATATTAATGTTGTTGAGCTTTCTGGTTCTCATTAAGGAAACAGTGTATAAATATGGAATGGGAAAACAAAGGAGGAGCCTTGAGATGTTGAATTTCACTTAGAGTTATCAACAAATATTCATGTTTTTAAAAATACATGCTTTCCCAGTTCACTCAGGAGAAATGAATTTATTAGTGGCAATATCTTAGTTTCAAAATACTCTTTACCACTGAAAGGAATCCATATTGGAGAAATGACTTTTTTCAATCAGAAAGAGAAAATGTACGATATGAAAATGTACTTTGTCAAAAGGCAAAGTAAATTTCTAGAGAATGACAAGTACATGTGAAAAGAGCAAAGCAGTAAGCAACAGAGCACTAAATATACAAACGCTGGTAATTAAAAATTGACAATAATAGATAGAATTTAAAAAATTGCTGAGTCCATGTTGACACCAGAGGAGAGGGTATTTTCTTCATAGCAAAAATGGCAGATAATGACATGGAAAGCTTAATAATATAAAGAAATTAGTATTTTGTAATCTCCAATGTAATTCATCCATGCAAAATCTTGTGGGTGAAATGTCATCCCATAGATTACTTACTAATAAAAAAGAAAAAAAATGTATCTTTAAAATCTTTAAGAAATCAGCTTAATCAGGTGACCAAGCTTATCATAAAATTAACATAAATGTATCTTCTGATGTGACAGGGAATTCATAATGCTCCTTTGTAATGTTCTCACTAAAAATGTTTAACCTGAATCTAATCATGAGAACATAATCACAGATTCAGAGAATCCATATGACAATTAGTCTGAACTCTTCAAAAATGTCAAATGTCATTTTTATGAAAGGCTAAGTATAGATAGGAAACTGACTTGGACTAAGTCTAAAATATCAGGACAACTGTATGCAAAATGTATTATCCTTAATTGTATTTTTAAAATCAGCTCAAAATACATTAGTAAAAAGTAGAAAAAAGTTACAGAACAATTGGAATAATTTCAATATGGATCAATCATATCTTATTCATAGAAGTACAAAATTTTTTCCTTTAATTTCTATTGCAGTAGCTCAAATTATATGATTTGTATGCAATAGGTATCAGTTGCAATGATCAAACATTATTGATATTTAAAAAAAATATACAGCTCTTTTTGAAAAAGATCATGCTTAGTGAGGTAAGCCAGAAAGAGAAAGAAAAATACCGGATGGTTTCACTCATAGCAGGAGTATAATGGACCAGGCAAGAAAATAACAAGAATAATGATCAGCCATATACCAGAGACATTTTGTGGAGGTGGAGTGGGGAATGGGATCAAAAACGGGGGTAGGGGGTGGGGAGGGAAGTGCATGGGATTATGGTGATGGCACACGGGTGACTTGGTGATGGGAAACCCGCGGGGATTACAATTGAGATGGGAAAAAAAATGTACAAAATAATGAAAAATAAACTGTTATAAAATAAAAAAAATGCAGCTCTTTTAAGCATTTAATTTAATGCTTTTTAAACTGTTAGAGTATTTCACAAACATTTTTTGTGTTTGGTAAAAATAAAGGCTGAGGCCTTTATAAATTCTTTGTGTCTCTGCCCAACCAACTTACAATTTTTTACAGCTAGTTATCTACCTAAAATCTCAGTACAGAAAGCAAATTGGAAGCACCCTAAGGAAGAAAGCAAATTGAAATAATTCATGAATATGGAGCAGAACCTTAGTTTTTTAATCCTATCTTCTCTCATAATCCTTAACACAAGTATGGGAAGCATTAAGTATGAAAAGTGCTTAGCATATCTCAAGTCACAGCCAGTTACCAGAAAGTTACTAAGATTGACTCAGGAACAGAGCACATGTTGGAATAAAGTTTCTATAACATGGAACAAGAAAAAAGACATAGGAAATAAGTAGGACACAGGAATAGAGTACCAATGATATATGTTACATGGCAAATTCTACGAGGCAACAATGGGGACAGCAAATGTCTGGTGCTCTTTGTCTCGCCATTAGTTTCAACCCAGTGCCCAAATTTACCACACATAATTACTGAAAATGCATTTCATATGAAACAAAAACTACACTTTTTAAATACTTATTTCAGATTAGGATAGAGTTGCAAGTGGAGAGTGGCCATATTACCCAGCTAGCAGCCAGTTCAAGATAAACAATGCTCAGTGACTTAAAAAGTAAACTGAGGCCCTTCCTGGTGGGAAGCAGTTTGGAGCACAGCACTGAAAAGCTAAACCCACTTCGGCAAGAGTTCTGCCTACCCTGGAGGAGATCCACATGGCGTGGCCGCCTTTCCTGACCCTCCCGCTGCTCCCTTCAGCAGCTTACTTTGATGATCTGCCTGTTCTGCTCCCCACTCTGTCTCTGGTGAATCCTCTAACCGCCCCTGTGCCACTGGCCTGTGCCCCAGTTCTGTTTGTACAAAAAAGTAAATCTGTAAAAAATAATAATAATAATAAAGTAAACTGAAGCAGGGAGGAACAGTAAAAAATAATTTCCGGGCTCTCCCTGCTGGTGCAACCGGTTTTAAAGCACCGCATTATGAAGCTCTCCGAAGCCACTGCAGCAGGAGTTCATCCCCAGCCTGCGAGGGAGCTGACCCACATGGTGTGGCAGACCTCCCCTAATCCGTTCACTGCTCCCCTCAGCAGTGTACTATGTCATTTTGCCTGTTCTGCTCCCCACTCTGTTTCTGGTGAAGCCTCTCACCCCCCACACCTCCAGCCTGTACCCCAGTTCTGTAAGCATAAATAAATAAATCTTTAAGAACCATAATTTCCTTCTATATTGAAGCATGTATAGCACTCTAAATATATATTATGGCAAATGCTTGTCTGGTTGCAAACTGAGTAAAAGCAAGTGGGCTGCCTCACTTTATAAAAGCAAGTTGCTAATTGGGCTATCACAAAGCAAGTCTGAACCAAATGATTTATAATGTGTTATTTCAGGGGTTTCCTGGGAACTGGTGGCATCTGCTCATCTGTGCTGTTTGAAATAAATTCATGGGAATTCTTGATTGTGGTTTTCTTATCTGACTCCGTTATAAATAATAACCACGCTTTTGCACTCCTTGAAATTCTACCATTTTCATCTTTTTTTTCCCAAAAGTTGACTTTTGGCACAAATATGATATTCCATAAAGCAGCTTCAATATATATGTAAAATGACATGGTTTTGAGAAATGACTACAGCATTTTTTTGTTTTCAAAATGTATTTTTTTTATTTCAAATTCCCCTAAGTTAATTATCCTTCCTAGTTTTTCAGGAATCAGATCACCCCTGAATTACATATCTGAAAAGCAAGATAGAGAGCTAAGTCAACTTTAGTTAACTAAACTTTGTGTTCCTCTTCGCCAAAGAAAATCAAAATAACTTGCCCAAATTATACAGCAAATCAGTCACCCAGTCATGACTAAAACCTTCAGCCTCTGAAACTTTAGCTTAGTTTACTGATCCATTAATGCATCCTTTCATAACAATTTTATTATTTTGTAATATATTGATGTTTTCTTAAAAAATGAAATTTCCCTTTCAGTTGGGGATAGTTGTAAAAATATTTTTTTAAGTACCTTTTGTCCTTTTTCTTCTATCTCCTATATTTTCAACATTGCTGGCTCTTTCTCCATAGCTTATACATCTCCACTTTTATGAAATCTGATTCTGACTCCATCAATGCATTATTATTCTTTCTCTTTCCAGTCCTCTTTTTTGACAGAGTACTGTAAATTTACTTGTTTTCATTCTTAGACTCCCCAGTCACTCTTCAATCCACTGGAAGTTCCAACCAATCAATAGTTATATTAATATATTAATTATTAAGGAGAATTATTATATCTTACTCATCTTACATTATTAAAATTTTATACCAATTGCTGTACAATACAGCATGTATAGTATTGTACTGTAATATACACGTAAAATTTGGTAAGAGGGCAGCTTCTTTATTAAGTGTTCTTGCTATGTACATACATATGTATGTATATACATATATAACAAGGGACAACATAAAACTTTTGGAGGTGATGTATATGTCTGTCACTTTGATGGTGCGATGGTTTCATAGGTTTACACATATGCCAAACCAATTAAATTGTATATATTAAATATTTATAATATTTTTATATATCAGCTACACCTCAATTAAACTTTTTAAAAAGTGTATCAATAACCTCAGATTTTCCCAGTTCAAGATAAGGTTCAAGAATACTTCATCTGCTTGGATTTGACTGATTCACTCTAATTTGTTGAGTTCTCTTTCTTGGCTCTATCTTTGCCTCTGTCCATTCTTCTTTCATGAGTTCCTCGTATCTTGTCTTTCTTCTAAGCTTTGAAGTTACTGAGTTCCATTCTTGGAACACAGCTTTACTCAAAGTAGAGCTCCTCTTTGTACTGTCATCCACTTTCAGGCTTTTCACTGTCCTAGTGATTTTCAAAACTGAATATATATCCATGGCATTTCCTCAAGATTTCTGACTCAGATTTACAAATAGTAATTGTATATTTCTAACCCAGTTAAACAGACAGGTTAATATCCAAACTGCATATTCAAGGCTAGGGGGAAGGAGATGATTTGTCAGCAGGTCCTCATTCACATACTTAAGAATATAGTACTTGCCCCTCCCTGGTGGCGCAGCGGGTTAAAGCACAGCACTGAGAAGCTAAAGCCACTTCCTCATGAGTTCGATTCCCGCCTGCCCTGGAGGTGACCACATAGTGTGGCAGACCTCTCCTGACCCACCCACTGCTCCCCTCAGCAGTGTACTTCGTCGATCTGCTTGTTCTGCTCCCCACCCTGTCTCTGGTGAAGCCTCTCACTGCCCCTGAGCCTCTGGCCTGTACCCCAGTTCTGTATGCACAAATAAATCTTAAAAAAAAAAAAAGAATATAGTACTTGACTCAAAAGCAGTAAAACTGAGAAACAACAAATAAAGGTTTTTACACAGAGAATGAGGAAAAGGGATAATGGAAAAATAAAAACAGAAAAAGTATTGACCATATGCCAGCTGTCCTATTCCGCATAGTTCCAAATTAAACAGGTACCAGAGACAAAATGAAGCCACATGTGCTATGATAGTAGCTGGCCTGCTCAGTAGAACAAACTGGAGCCAGTCATGCAAAAGAAGAGTGTGGTCATATGCTGAGGCCTGAGGGCAAGCAGAAACCACAGCCTCCCATGTGGAGGAAAAGAGACAAGAGTCATAGGAAGTCAACGTCACACACATGGCAAAGAGCAATAGGAACCTTGGAAACCGGTGCTCTCCTTTAAAGCCCTCAGAGCAACTGCATTCTGCCCCTATTTCCTAAGAGTCTCCACTCTGGATGTCAGGGGGATGGAGTCTAGAGATTTTTATTTTCCTCCAAAATTCACTCACTAGCTAGGAAGCTGGTTTTTTTTTTTTCTTTCCCATTAACATATTTTAAACTCAATTTTAATCCTCTTATATTCACTAAGTCATTTAATAAATTAGCATCTACCAAACCTTAAATCTTAGTTTTGCTAGTTTTCTCCTTGCCTTCATTCTTCGCATTCAACTAATCATCAAGTTCTTCCAGTTATGCCTCCTAACTATACATTAATCTTCCCTTGTCTGCTTCTACTATCTACAAAATAGTTTTTGCCCTTGTTAGTTCTGTTCTAGTTGAATTTCTTGTTTCTACTTTTGACATCTTCAAATTGTTCCAGAACAACAAAGCCATAGTAACCTGTGTAAAACCAAACCTGATGATTCTTTTTCCTCCTGTTGTCACCAAAGGTTCATAGTTAATTTAGCAATGTCAAAATGTTTATGGTTTATAATCCACATGGAACTTTATCAAGTTTTAGTCACCACTATTTCCCAATAGCCTCCTCTAATTATTTGGTATATAGCACTCCCTACCCCCTTGAAGTTAGCCAGGTTCGTGTTACAATGAAAAGTAAGTGACTACATTGAGTGCCAGATCCACACAGAAATTTATGGGAGCACATACATGATCTTCTATCTTCCTACAGTGGCAACTAGCACTGTTGTAGATATTGGATTATTTGTCAACCTCAGTATCTGAGTAAGGTCAATGTCCTGATATAGACATAAACAGAAGAGAGAAATAAACCTGTGTTGTTTTAAATCCTTCAGGATCTTAAGATATTTATGACTGCAATCTATCGTGGCATACATACACACACACACACACATTCTAATCTTTTTATCTGAGTAATTATTACTTATGCTTCACATTTTTTATTAATTATTGCCTCCTTTTAGAAAGTTTTCCTTGAATTTCTAGAATACTTCCCCCACTGTAAATAGGAAAATAGGAATACTGGAGGTTTAAAAAGTTAGTTCATTTAAAGTGGTTAAAGTGGTTAAAGTGGTAAGTAGCTAGAAAATTGGTTTTATAAGTTATGCCTGGTTATATCGTTGCTATTTATTATCCAATTCCCATCACATTCCATTTTACATTTTTATTTATGTACATAGCTCATATGTACTGTTGCAAAAGATCAAGATAGCTAACATCATCCATCAAATAGTTCTCTTTATTAAAATTCCAACATTATAATTGCTAGTTTGAGAATTTAAATTTTCCAGATTCGAGAAAGAGAAAGTACAAACATTATAGTCAGTCTGCTGTTAAACCAAGTGGTCAAAACTTACATGTATGTGATTAATATCTCTGGCCTTCAGTTTCAACAATTATGGAAATAGTGATATGTAAATATTTTTCAGATTTGAAGTAAATGGCACATATAAAGAGTTTAACATAATATCTGGCACACAGTAATTTCACAATATGTAATTTTCGGCCTTTATTACTATTATACTTATCATCTGTCATCAGCCTTAGGAAAGGCTGTTATTCTGAGACTACAAATTGATTGTAACTTTGCCTTGCCTCTACTGCAATTTACAAGACTAGAAAATACTTCAGGGCAGGTACTCTAAATATATATTATTTATTTAGAATGCCAAGTAGTGCACTGAATTCAACTGAAGTTTTTATCAAGCATCTTCCTTAATAACTCACACCTGTATAATGGGTAACTGTGTTAAGGACACAGGGCTATTTTGTCCCTCCATATGACTTGTTAGGGGATAATAGCAATCCCGCTGTCATACAACTACTTACATTCTGTTGATCTAGTAATCCAGGTGAACTGTTACAACTGCTACCCATGATGTGAATGTTTGTTCACAAATCCTAAACATATTTGTATTAATAGAACAACAGATATGTCCTCTGGAAAATTTCATTACAAGTACCTTATCTGAAACTTCAGCTGACTGGTGAATTCAAGACATCTGAGAGTTGAGATCTCTCTCCTAGATTATTATGGCAGTTTGGCATTTTGTGAGTTACATACACAAACTCCCTGAAAATGTTTGCTAATCTTTATGAAGGTAATTAGTGTAGTAATTGACAAAAATATATCAATTGAAGAATTCTGTCATTCACTGAAAAAGTCTAATGGAAATATTAGCATCCAAATTCAAGAATTTGGACTCTGATCACAAAATTATAATATACTTTGCTATTTCATGCCTAGATCAACTTTGTGCAGAGAATATAAGAAAATGAGTTTGAAATCAGTCTATAAAAACATGATGACATGAAGAACAAACACTACCAGGAGGAGTTAAAAAAGAAAAGAAGGCCCTCCCTGGTGGCGCAGTGGGTTAAAGCACTGCACTAAGAAGCTGAAACCACTTCCGCATGAGTTCGATTCCCGCCTGCCCCAGAGGTGACCACATGGTGTGGCAGACCTCTCCTGACCCGCCCGCTGCTCCCCTCAGCAGTGTACTTCGTGGATCTGCCTGTTCTGCTCCCCACTCTGTCTCTGGTGAAGTCTTTCGCCACCCCTGAGTCTCTGGCCTGTACCCCAGTTCTGCATGCACAAATAAATAATTTTTAAAAAAAAAAAAAAAGAAAATTCAGAATTTGGATGGAGTTCAGTAAGTCACACAGACAAATTAATCAGTAGGTCCTGATGAACTAGTATTGAACAAAGAGAATTCACCATTGATTTTCTCAGCTAACAGTTCCAATAAACAAATATGTAGGGCTAGAATCAAATAAATATCATGACAGTCAATTGGGAAACAGATTATTTTCCCTTTCTGACATAACTGACATCGTCAGTTTGTATTTTGGGTGATAGAGTCATTCCAGATATATCTCAAATGATCACCAGAAGTGAAATCCAAGATCATCCTTATCCTGTCCAGTGAAGATGTTCCATTTGACAAGATAGCAGACCCCCTAGACCACATTGCCACTTTGGACTTATGACCACCACTGACAAAGCTGCTGGCAATAAACAAGATCTGTCACCTAGTCCTGAAGAGACCACATGATCTTTGTGTTTTGCATCCATGCAGATGAATTCACCTCTTACCTACCTGTTCAGACACACTGAGCTACATTAAAGTATGAAACTGATATAAAAATACTGGATTTTATGGAAATGTTTTCACTAGCCAAAGTAAATACATTCATACAGTAATTTTGAAAGTGCATTATTCTTTGTCTAGTTTGCATTTTGCTTATTTTGTCAGGCTCAAGAAAAATTCTTTCTGGCCAAAAAGAGAAGTATTCAAAAAGAAAACAGAAGAAAAAAAAATGCTGGAACATTTTATTCAGATCTCTTCCTGAAATTTTATCTGAAAAGTAATTTTAGAAAACATAACACATAATCTACTAAAAATTTTTAAAGTGGCTGGGAATTTCTATTATCAACCCTAATGTTCTGACCTAAACTTTTCTGTTTTAGCTTTTAAGGGTCAAATTCCACATTGACAAATGCATTTCCCCATCCCCACCCCACCCCCAACCTCTCTGGATTTCATGGTAGATAGTTATTCCTTTTGGTTCATAGTGATTTTATAAGATATAATACTGTTCTATGAATAAAACAGTGGATTGTGTTTTAACTTTCCATAACTTTTTTCTTGGTCTAAACTATTAATTAAATTTTGTTGGCACCATATAATTTTTTTTCCTTATCTGCATACTTAGTGTGGAGAATGGAAAAGGAAAAAAATAAAAGTGGGCTTTCAAATTAAACTAGATTGCATCTAGGTAATCTATCTAATTGCCTCTTACCAACTACATGAAAACTGTATAACAACTCTGAAAATTAATACCCCTCCCTCCCTCCCTCCTTCCTTCAGCCCTCCCTCTCTTTATACCTTTCTTCTTCCTCTCTCCCCTACCCATTCCTTCTCACTGCTTTCTCTCTCTCTCTGTCCTTACCTTTTTTCCCTTTCCATCCATCCATCCATCCATCTTATCTAGAACTATATGTAGCAAAGACTTTGGGAAAGATAAGGATATTAGAAGCACTTCAAACCGTAGTGGAAATGTAGAAAACCCTATACAAATATTAGTTTCTGTTTAATTCATCATTTTGCTATATGATCAAACTCTGTTTGTTGATATGCAAAGTAAACTTATCACACTTTGGTATGCATGAGGGTCACCTGGAAGCTTGTTAAATTCAGATTCCTGTGTACTATAAATAGGATATGGGGATAAAATATAGAATGATAAAATAGGATTGGGGATAGGTCTGTGAATGTGTATCTTTAACAAATATCCATGAATACTGGGTGCGCCTGGCCAATGAATCTGTTATTGGTGTCACTTATTATTCTAATAGATACTGAAAAGTTTCACCTCTTGGGCCAATTCCAGTTGAGTTCTATTAGGATTATGATATTTCTAATCCCTAAATTTGTGTTTTTAATCCTATAAAAATAGGAGCTGGAGACACTGAAACACTTTTCTACTGTTAGCTAAAATCCTATTTTCCTTTTGAGGTTAGGATTTTTTCTTTTCATAAAGTCCATCATTCTCTCATATGTTATTGAAGTGAATTATTAAACATATGTATAAGTAGAGTGCCGTGTAATTGTTCAATCACCTCAAATATAAATCATGTATATGTGGTCTTATTATTCTTCAATACTTTGTTATCAGCTGTCCTTACTATAGAACTATTTCATGTAAAAAGCCACACATATCAACTCAGGTCTAATGATTCTTGTCTGCCCCCCAGGTTTTACATTTAATGCATATCCATAGATCTCAATACTAAACATCCTCATTCTTTACTTGTAAGGCACCAGGATTGTTTCTTAGTAAAGATTTTTTTTTCTTTTCTATGTTCACTATCAACT
>NW_004567102.1:33516833-33564774 GCF_000260355.1 Condylura cristata
TTTCAAAGAAAAAACTTATTTAAAAACATTTCAATTTACTGTATACTCAGAATAATTTATTATGACTGCCTACTAATGAAATTGCTGCTATAAAAATTATTTCTCAAAGCCCTAGAGAATTTAATGTAAAAAGCAGTCATTGAATTTCCCACTCTGGGTGTTGTTTTGTTTTATAGAGATAATCAAAGTATTTGGAAATGTCATTTATTCAATTCTATTCCTTCTATTTGGGGAAATGTCTTCTTGAAATAACATGTATTTCTGTTAATAGAAATTATTGTGTCACTTGCAAAAGGAGTTTCAAGGATAGTAATATCAGTTGTTTTTTAAACTTCCTCATTTTCTTGGACAACTCATGTTGTCATGAGCCATGAAGGGAAAAGTCTTGGTATTTATTTTGCTCGGCACCTTACAGAACTGTCATTGAGATCAAAGACATTCCTGTGTGAGAAGGAGGTCCACAGAGTACAGGGTGAACAGGCAACTGGTGCCAGACAGACAGGGGAATCTGATTGTGGAGACCAATTTTAAATCCACCAAAAATATCAACTGATTTACAGAAACAAAAATCACATAATTATAGAGTTTTGAAGTCCAATAGTAGATTAGGGAAATCCTGGCTTGACATTGTCATTTCACAATTGATTATACTAAAGGAGACAGATCATCCTAGGGCCATAAAGCCAACTGCAAAAATGTTTATTAAAGTTATCACAAGTCATGCTACCATGAAACCCTTATGGTCCTGAGCCAAACCAAAATTTTCCAGAATAAAAATAAGTGATACTTTCATTATTAAGCACTCAATTATAGGGCAGGATGAACATCAAGATGCTAAATGAAGAAAGAAAAACAAGAATCAAGAATCCTTTGCCAGAAAAAAAGGAAATGAAATTTGTCATCATACTCCTTTTACTTATGTCTACAAGTCTTAAGAATGAAGCAGAGGCCACTGGTTGAACTCTGGATTTAGGCATAGCTTCGGCACATACTTCCCCTATTTGAAGGCCCTTGGCTGTTCTCTGTCAAAATGCAAAATAAACCTAGATTTATCTTGAAGCAATTGCATCTATACTGAAGCATCTATATTGAAGCAACTGAGGGTTTGAGAGTCAGTGTCTCCATCAGAGACAGAAACCACTGTAAAAGTTGAGAAAGCTGGCCCTCCCTGATGGCACAGTGGGTTAAAGTACAGCATGGGTTCACTCCCCATCCCAGAGGTGACCCACATAGTGTGGCAGACTCTCCCGACCCACCCGCTGCTCCCCTCTTCCCTTCCCCCAAGGAATAATATTGTGACACTGGGAGAAATACACATTTCACCCACAGTAACATTGGTAACACACATTTCCCAGAGGAAACACTGTCTGCAGAATATTCTGGGAGCAAACCACGGGGTTGCCCAGAGCTTGCTTTCAAATAGCTCCCACAGACTCATGAGCTGGTCGCTTCCCTGTCTTTGGGGCTACTGTGAAGAGGACAACCATCCACAGTACCTATGCTCAAAACCAACATTCCCCAGCCATTCTAATACTGCCTGAGCCTCAAGGCTAAGATTTCAACTAAACTGCAGCTGAGGACTCAGTTGCAGTTTGAGACTTCTGGGAAAGCATTGCCAGTGGAATTTGCATTAAGCAGATAGTCATCACAGATCTCTTAACTCATACAGTTACAGGTTCCTGGGAGGGTTTTGCCCTTGGCATTCTAAACAGCAACCTCTTTACTTGCCATCTTCCTAACTCTATGCTTTAACCTTGGGCACCATCCTGTGCTGTTTCTTGAGCCCTAGTCATCCTGACTGGTGATGAGGCTTTAACCAATGTAACAATAGAAAGCACATCCTCCAAGGCAAACACCCTGTGCCAGTGCCCTAAAGACTTCAATTCTAATATCATTATGGTAGTATTGAGAAGAAAAGCTGTGTCACTTACTCTGTAGAAATTCAGAACACCAAATATAGTAAGGAGGCAGAGTAATATACCCCAATCAATGGTTCAAGACAAAGCTCTTGAAAAAATTCTAGTCAACAGAATTAAGCAAAATATGAAAAAATACATTACAGCAAATGTTAGTAATGTAGAGTGATTGATAAGCAAAATGAGAATTATGACAAGAAAGTATTTGAAAAGTTTTCAGATACCATAGAATTAAGGAATATGAAATTTTAAAAAAATACAATAAAGGGGTTCAAAAGTAGACAGGGAAGCAAAGGACTGAATTAGAAGCTGGAAGAAAAGGTAGTGGAAAGCAGCTAAAAATATCAGCAAGAAGATGAAAGAAATTTTAAAAAGTAAGAGAACATAAGAGACTGATGAGACACCATCAAGAGGAGCAACATTAACATTTGAGGACTTCCAGAAGTGAGCAAGAAAGGGGCAGATATTTTATTTGAAGAATTTCCCCAAATTGAGGAAGGGAATAAACTTGAAGATTTAAGATCAAAATAAACCCAAACATATGCACCCCAAGAGATGTTATAATTAAAATGACAAAAAAAAAAAAACCCCGAGAGATAAAGTGAGAATGTTAAAAGTAGCTAGAGAAAAAAGAAAAAGAACTGTATATAAGGGAACTCACATAAAATCTTAGAGACCAGAAGGGAATGGATATATTCAAAACATTCAAAGGAATATACTTCCAACCAAGAATCCTCTAACCAACTAGGCAAAGACTCAGAATTGAAAAGAACAGTTGAATAAAGCCTTGCAAAATGTACTAGACAGATTTCAAATGATGAAAGCAAACAACTCTTAGAAGTAACAAGACACAAGAAATAAAATATGGGTGTGTGTTAGGAAGGAACAAAAGCAAAAGTAAATAGGACTACATCAATCTAAAAAACTTCTGCAAATGAAAAACTACTGTTAAAAAGACATCTTACTTGGCCCTCCCTGGTGGCTCAGCAGGTTAAAGCACTGCACTGGGAAGCTTGAGCCACTTCCGCATGAGTTCAATCCCTGCCTGCCCAGGAGGTAACCACATGATGTGGCAGACCTCTCCTGACCCTCCCACTGCTCCCCTCAGCAGTGTACTTCATTGATCTGCCTGTTCTGCTCCCCACTCTGTCTCTGGTGAATCCTCTCACCCTCCGCATCTCTGACCTGTACCCCAGTTCTGTATGAATAAATAAATAAACCTTTAAAAAAAAAGACATCTTACTTAATGAGAGATATATTTGTACATCATAGCTCTGACTGACTCCACAGTGAACTCACAAAAATCACCATTAACAACAACAAAAAAAATGGGTAGAAGATATAAACATTTATGAAAAGCCATACAGGTGGCCAAAGAGACATGTGAAAAATAATACTTGTCAACACTTATTAACAGGGAAATGAAAATCAAAACCACATAAGATCTTACCTCACACTTACAATAATTACTGTCAAAAAAAGATTGGACATAACTAGTGTTGGTAAGGGTATAGAGAAAAAAGAATTCATTCCTGGTTAGGAATGTAGACTTGTTTAGTCCTTATGGAAAACAGTATAGAGGTTTCTCAAAATATTAAAACTATATCAATTATCTATCTAAAGAATGCAAAAACACTATTCAAAAAAATATATGCACCTCTGTTTTCATTCTAGCAATATATATAGTAACCAAGATACGGAAACAATCTAAAGTTCCTCATGATGGATGATTAGCTAAAGATGTGATAATGGATAATGGAATATTATGCAGCTATAAAAAGTTGAAATTGACATTTGTAACAATATGGTTGTAGCTGGACAAACAGACAAAATCAAACCAAAACAAATCTTTGGAATCTGATTGCAGCAGATAAGCTACCAGAAGGACAGGGTACCCAATGGACTGTGGTGCAGTACTACTGGTATTTTGGTAGTACAGTAACATATATTACAAGATACATAAATCTATACTTCCAAAATATATGCAGTATAGTGAAGCAATGTTTCCTCAATAAAAAATGAAGCTAAATAAATACAAAACAAATGAATTAGGATAGTCTCTGAAACGTGAAAAACTCTGTTTCTGCCAGGTACCAGGTAAAAATTATCAACTAGGTACTTTAGTATGTATCCTAAATGAACTATTCATTATTTCTTGGACATCCAAATTCTTTTTTTTTTTAAAGATTTATTTATTTGTACATACAGAACTGGGGTACAGGCCAGAGACTCAGGGGCGACGAGAGGCTTCACCAGAGACAGAGTGGAGAACAGAACAGGCAGATCTATTGACAAAGTACACTGCTGAGGGGAGCAGCGGGCGGGTCAGGAGAGGTCTGCCACGCCATGTGGTCACCTCCGGGGCAGGCGGGAATCAAACTCATGCGGAAGCAGCTTTAGATTCTCAGTGCTGTGCTTTAACCCTCTGTGCCCCCAGGGAGGGCCCATACATCCAAATTCTTTTAACTAAATGGTCTCTCCTAACTTCTTAAAAAATTCTTTCTTTTCCAAAAATCACTCCTATTATACTTACCCCTAAAGTCTCAGTTTCCTTAATCTTTCTTTTAGTATTAGAGTATACTATAAGCATAGTATTATAAACTGTTTTTGTATTTACCATTATGTCTAGGAGATTATTCAATGTTTCAATTCATTGCAAAGTTTTCCTTTAGATCATATGACATAACCTATTTAACTCCTTATTGAAAAATATTAGTTGTGTACACTGTTTATGAAATTATAAAAGTACTGCAAAGATTGTGGATTTGTATATATGTATTTTTGGATGCATAAGAAAGAATATTTAGAAATTGCTGAGTTCAAGACAATATTTATTGTAAGTTTTGGCAACAATTTCTAAGGCTCTGTGAACAATAAAGACAAGAATTTAAGTGTGATTTGAATTTTTTAATTTTATTTTCAACTTCCACAACCCTACTTTTTGAAGTGTATAGGTAGAAATTATGAATAGTTTTGAACAATCTCAACTATAGTTGAGATTTTTTCATTGTGTCATTTTTAATATTTAAACTTCATCTTGTTCATTTCAGCCATAAAGCCAACTTGTTTGTCAATGCCATATTCACCACATCAGCTCCCCTCCCAGCCATGTGCTTGTGTCCTTCTATAAATCACAGCAGCTGTCTGTCTACTATCTGGTCACAGTGAACAAGGGTCAGGACCCACCCACTTTAGATCCTGTGGCCCTACCCACCAAGACAGAATATCAGTGTGGGCTTTTAGTCCTAGACTTGCTATAGAGGCATGGTTTCTCTTCTATGAGCTCTGAAATATTCTTGAACGAAGTCTCTTGCATGGGAGCTATAAATGGGGCAGTTTGCGTAGTATTTAAATAAGCTTTGTCCAAACCCACCTCTCACCCTTATATTGCCCTCACATAGTTGTTGTCAGCTGTATAATCAATCCTGGTGAGTCATATCTTAACTACTGAGAGAAAGGAGATGAAGGAAAAGCTAAAGAAAACTTGTTCCTAATTTAGTCTATAAAATCCACAGACTAGAGAAGAGATAGTCTGTGTTTATTTTTCTACCAACTAATACTTGAATGTTACAGTGTCACCTGATTTACCAAACACAATCACAAAAAGTCTTTTTTTTTCTTTCCTTTAAAGTATCTAGTAACTTTCCTTTATGAAAAATAAACCTGGTTATTAATTAAATGAAACTAATTCATCCCCTTTTGCCTTTCTCTTCACTCATTATGTTCATCTTATTTCCTTCTGCATATGATTCAAATTTATTCTAATTCCTTAGCATATACTCCCAAACAGTTTTTATTGGGATTAGCTGCATAGCTATATCCCCAGAACAATATTCCAGGGTACAAGAGATGTTCAAGTCCATCTCCAAAGGGGAAAAGAGTGAAATAGGCAGGAAATTAGGTACTTCTTTAAAATCAAAGTGTGTCTAGACTTATGCCCAAATACTTTGGTTCATATAAAGTAGTAAGTAGGACTTCTGTGGAAAAATATATGGTAGAGAAAACAACACAGAAGCTTACATCCTTTGAAAATTGGACATTGCATAGGACTCAGGAATTGTCTAGCCACAGGTTGTTTACATGTGGTCTGAGCATTTTCTTAATGTGATCCTGTACTTAAGAGTATATAGGTTCAGCCAGAAAAGAGAAAGATGAACATCAAAGTTGCTGCAATGCCAGAAGAAAATCACAGGGTGGTTCCATGTTTAAAAGATCACTAGTTTTTACTATTGGTTTAGGGCAATGAATTATCCATAAATAAAAGCCTTAGCGACCTCTGACCAAAAACATACACTGTGTTTACAAAAAAGTACAAGTTCAATGCGTTGTCACTCCTATCACAAAAGACCAAGTGTACACAACTAGGAAAATGAGTTAGAGGAAATGAAGATACTGAAGTAGCTTCAGAAATACATTGCTAGAATATTCTATAGTTTCCTTTCCAATATTGATGTATTTCTGTTACAGAAAACAAACAGGAAAAAGCTTGTAATAACTCATTTTATTGAAGAAGGTCTATAAATAATAATCACTTTCATTTATTACTTGCTTACTTTGCTAGATGGATACTGTCTAAGAAATTTAGATGTATCTTCACACATGAGCCTCACAATAATTCTAGTTATACGTCAATTCAGGCTGTGACAAGTTGATCTGAACACCTCAGCACAGTTAACACAAAAGTTTATTTTGATCCAGTGTGGGTCAGGTAAATTTACAGGGCAGTCATCCTCACCACCCATGTCGTTCCCACAAGAGGCAGCTAAAAATCACAGAGTCTAGAAAATTGTTTAGACTAGAAGTGATACATGTCATTTTTATTCACAGGCCACCTATTAGAAAATGTCTAGGCATACCTGAAAATGAGCTTGAAAATGTGAAGGAACATATGAATATTTATTAATCTTTGAATGTATTTTTCAGATTATATAGAGTACACATTATCTCCATCTCATTGGTGAAGAAACTAAAAGCATATCTATAAACTCTAAACTAAAGGGAAGTAAATCTCTATAGAATTCAAACCCTAAACTATAAACAGCCTTTTGATCTGAAAGCCATCTTTGTTTTGTGAATGATGGTAATGGCCCCTTGCTCATTTTTAACTTACATAATAAAATCTGCCTAATGAGAGATCAGCAAAGAAACTAATATATTTATTTTTTCATGAATTATGTCATATAATTATTTTTTTAACTTCTCAGTGAAATTATAACTGAGTCCTATACATGTTAGCTCTATAATTCTAATGACAGAGCTTGTTGTAAATACTCATTAAAAGTGGGTTTGTGCGGCCCTCCTTGGTGGCGCAGCGGGTTAAAGCGCAGCACTGAGAAGCTAGAGCCACTTCCGCATGAGTTCGATTCCCGCCTGCCCCGTGGCAGACCTCTCCTGACCCGCCCGCTGCTCCCCTCAGCAGTGTACTTCATAGATCTGCCTGTTCTGCTCCCCACTCTGTCTCTGGTAAAGCCTCTCACCACCCCTGACCCTCTGGCCTGTACCCCAGCTCTGTATGCACAAATAAATAAATCTTTAAAAAAAAAAAAAGTGGGTTTGTGTTAGTTAACTGAAACACTTATCAGCTTCCCATTAACATTTTCTATTTTGACTAGCTATTTATATTTTTACCTTTTGATGGCAGGGGGAGAGATAAAAATATTTTGAATAAAGGCAGGGACCTTTCCAGAAAAGGAAGAGGTTGATTTATTTTCATTTTTCTTGGCTTATTTGATGATTTTTAATTTGGACAAAGAAAAGAACTTTAAAAATCATTGAATCATGACCAAAATGCCATAAAATTTAGTGAAGGAAACATTGCTACCATTGTACTACAATTTGACTGTTGGATTCATTTTAGCACATATTTTCAGTTCCGGTATAGTTACAATTTTGCATGACTTTTTACCAGATTTCTTCCTCTGCTTTTTTATATATGTATATGTGTGTGTGTGTGTGTATACTTTTCTTTAAGATTTATTTATGCATACAGAGCTGGGGTACAGACTAGAGGTGCAGGTGTGGTGAGAGGATTCACCAGAGACAGAGTGGGGAGCAGAACAGGCAAATGGATGAAGGGGAGCAGCGGGTGGGCCAGGAGAGGTCTGCCACACCATGTGGATCACCTCAGGGTTTGGGATCTAACTCAAGTTGAAGTGGCTTTAGCTTCTTAGTGCTGTGCTTTAACCCACTATGCCACCAGAGAGGGCCCTATATATAATGTTTTACTTTCTTGTTTTTCATGTCTCTTATTTTGCTTCTTTTTATGTCTTCAGATCTACTCTATATTATGTTGTAATGTTTAATTTAGTGTTTAACTGTGTTTTCTTAATTGTTCCTTTTTCTCACTTGTCAAGATGTTTTCACCTAACAACTTCAAATGGCCTCTTTATCTCCCTAAGATCCCTAAAAATATTCTTAGTACCAACACATACTTAATTCTTATGTCTTTATTCCCAGTCTATGTTTCTCTTTTTTTTTCTATTCTGAGTTAAAGATTTATATTATTATTGATAACCTAAGATGATAAGACTATTATCACTATGAAGAAACCAATCTTTCAAGAAGTTGGGATTCTGAGATTCTTCAATGCTTAGTCTCAAAGCACCTAAAAGCAATATGTCTTAAATAATAAAACTTCATAAAGATGACAAAGTAGTGAAGAATATGCAGTGGGGGGAAAAAAAGTATCTTTAGTAAATAGTTTGGGAAAACTGAACAGCCATAGGTAAAAGAATGAAATAAACCACTATCTTCCACAAATATAGATTAAAGACCTGACTATAAGGGCTGAAACTTAACCTTATAGTCATAGAAGAAAACTTAATAAGCTATTTAGCACTGACTTTAGTAATATCTTAATGAATTCAACATTAGTGACAAAGGGAAAAAAAGCAAAAATAAATAAATGAGACTATATCAAACCAAAAGACTTCTGCTCAGTGAAAGAAACAATCATCAAAATGAAATGACAGACTATAGAATAGGAGAAGGTATTTGCAAACCACATGTCCCACAAGGAGTTATATACAAAATATAGCAAGAACTTCTGTAACTCAACAACAAAAGAAAAACACCCTAATTAAACAATGGGCACATAATAGTCATTTTTCCAAAGAGAATGTACGATGACCAGTAGGCACATGAAAAGATGTTTATCATTACTAATTTAGAGAAATCAAAATCCATATTGCAATGAGATCTCACTTCATATCTGTTGGGGTGGCTATTATCAAAAAGACAGCAAATAAGTATTGATGAGGTTGTAAAGAAAAGAGATCTACCTGAAAGCAGATGGGTTATGGGGTTGGATGGATTTCTGGAGACAAAATAATAATAATAAAATTTAATCAAAAAAAAATAAGGGAGAAGCTAAGTTACTTTTTACGTTTTAGCAGAATCAATTCTGAAAAGTTGCAATTTTGCAAATATGTTCATCAGGGGAAGTTATTTTATAAGAAGCCTTTTGTTAAATTATTGGGCATTTATTTTATTTTCATCAATGGGAATTTGGTTATTGCTGCAATGCCCTTGTGAAATGAAAGCTAACTGATAAATTTTAATTATTAAGTTGTGTCCATTTTTTCAAAGTAATGGATGTCTCTAAAAACAAAATAATACCTTGTTTCGTGACTGTTTCCTAGACTTGACTTGCAAATTTTATAACTTTAGTCAATGCAAGGGTTTATAAAAGTAATTGGAGATGGCCTTTTTCAACTCTTTCACAGCACTTTAACTTTTAACAATTAAACTTAAGTGAAAATTCAGCTTTTCCAAATAGTTATTTCACCAGAGATTGCTTGTGTTATTTTTTTTTAAACCGGAATCCTCATTTTTTTTTTTTAAGATTTATTTATTTGTGCATACAGAACTGGGGTACCGGCCAGAGGCTCAGGGGCAGCGAGAGGCTTCACCAGAGACAGAGTGGGGAGCAGAACAGGCAGATCGACGAAGTACACTGCTGAGGGGAGCAGCAGACAGTTCAGGAAAGGTCTGCCATGCCATGTGGTCACCTCCCGGGCAGGTGGGAATCGAACTCATGCGGAAGTGGCTTTAGCTTCTTAGTGCTGTGCTTTAACCCGCTGCGCCACCAGGGAGGGCCAGGAAGCCTCATTTTTAAAAAGATTTGTTTATGTATGCATACAAGAACAGGGGTACAGGTCAGAGATACAAGGGGTGAGAGAATTCACAGAGACAGAGTGGGGAGCAGAACAGGCAGATATACAGCAACACACTGAGGGGAGCAGCAGACGAGACAAGAGAGGCCTGCAGCCTCAGCAGAAACACATGAAGCCAAAATGCAGTTTAATTGATTTGTGTGTGGTATAAAAATAGTGGTGCTGGGTTAAAAACCTAGACATAAAAACAGAAACCATAAAATACCTGGAAGAAAAGATGGGCAAAACACTACATGACACACACTTCAGAGACATCTTTAAAGATAGAGCACCCAGGGCCCTCCCTGGTGGCGCAGCAGGTTAAAACTCAGCACTGAGAAGCTAAAGCCATTTCCGCATGAGTTCGATTCCCACCTGCTCCGGAGGAGATCCACATGGCGAGGCGGACCTCTCCTGATCCGCCCGCTGCTCCCCTCAGCAGTGTATTTCGTCGATCTGCCTGTTCTGCTCCCCTCTCTGTCTCTGGTGACTCCTCTCACCCTCCACATCTCAGGCCTATACCCCAGTTCCATATGAATAAATAAAATAAATCTTAAAAAAAAAAAAAGATAGAGCACCTAATGCAACAATAGTGAAGGGAAGGATAAATAGATAGGACTACATCAAATTAAAGAGCTTCTTCACAGCAAGACAGACATTACAAAAGACAGACAGGCATCCCACTGATAAGTAAAATTCTCACACAAAACTGGCGGTAAAGGATTGATCACAAAGATACACAAAGAACTAATGAAACTTAACAAAAATAAAGTAAACAAGCCCATCAAAAAATGGGCAGAAGAGCTAAAAAGACACTTCTCCAAAGAGGAAATGCAGATGGCCAACAAGCATATGATAAAATGTTCAACATCACTGTAATAAGAGGGAGGCAAATTAAAACCACAACGAGATACCACCTCACACCAGTTGGAATGGCACATCTTCAAACTAGCAACAACAAATTTCGGTGAGGATGTAGAGAAAAAGGAACTCTCCTTCACTGATGGTGGAAATGCAAACTAGTACAACCACTATGGAAAACTGTTTGGAGATTCCTCAAACTGCTTAACATGGAGCTTCCATATGACCCAGCAATCCCACTCCTTGGTATCTACCCAAAAGACACAAAAACACTGATTCAAAAAGATACTGGCACCCCCATGTTTATTGCTGCCTTATTTACAATTGGGAAAACAGCCCAAATGCCCAAAAGTGGATGACTGGATTAAAAAGAGGTGGTACATATACATGTATCACAAATGCAAAATAAAAAAGTCAGATAAAAAAAATAATTACTATATGATTTTATGTATGAAGTAAATGAGCAAAAAATAAATAAACAAATACTGAGATACAAAAAGCAGATTGGTGGTTACCAGAGAGTAAAAAGAATGGGGAGTGGATAAAATGGGTAAAGGGAGTCAATTGTATGGTGATGGATATAAACTAGACTTTAGGTACTGATCACAATGTAGTATACACAAAAGCTGAATTAGCATGCTATCTATTTGAAAATTATATAATGTTATAAACCAGTGTTAATCAGGAAAATGTGTATTTTTTACAAAAAAAAAAATAGTGGACTCAAGAGCAAGGATTTCTTTGTTTTATCTCTGTTCCTTCACTTAGCATTATATATAATTACCTCAACTATTTAGTTCTGATGTAATTATATAGCTTTTATTGCTTATCATATGATGGGGAAACATTACACCTAATTTGCTGGATTGTAATAGGGTTAGATTAGTTAATACCTGCAAAGTATTGGCAGTGATTGGTATGTAGTAAGCACACAATAATTATGTATAAAATTCAATCTATCAAATTTTCTATAAAACTTCCTGTTTTTATATTTGCTCTGTATATTAATGTTCTCGCCATCATCCAGTCACTCAGGTGGTAAATCTTGGTGTCATCCATTGAAATGTGAGCTGCACAAAGTTTAGGAGTGTGCCCATCTTGTCTACTATTCTGTTGGCAACACCTAGGTTTTGCCTCTAGATGAGTGACTATCTCTTCACTAAATGAATGGCTTACAATAATACCCTCTCACCCTAATTCTTACTCTTAAGATATGAAAACCTGTTGATTTAGCTTCTATTTCACTTATATATATCTTCTTTATTCACTCTCTCTTCTCTAACTCATATTTTTGTTTATTTTAACCAATATAAAATCTTGTAAATGACCTTCCTGTGTCCTTTTTCTCTATCTCACTTTTTTTCTCTCTTTCCCTCTCACCTATATCCATTGGAAATACTTCCATGACGTTTACTTTCTAAAAATAATTCTTAATCAAATGCAAAGTTATTACAGAAAAAACAAGACCATTCTTGATATCACTGAAATCTGTTTCCCAGTCTTGGGACCTGAAAAGGGCTAAAAACTAAAACATAAATGCATGCATAGAAACATGTTCACCACTATAAAGAAACAAAAACATAGTAAAAATGCTTAGTAGTATATTATGGGGAAGATCCCTGTGGTTGGGTGCATATGGGGAATGTTTACAATTAAAGACACTGGATTAAGACACTAGAAGATAGAACTCAGATAATCAGGACAGTAACAGAAGTGTATACTAAAATGTCCATAATAACATGCAATTATAAGAAAGCCTAGAGCATATACAGGAACCAGTAATAGATTTGAGATACTTAAAGGAGGCAGGTTAAGAGGTATGGGATCTAAACTATGATTTTGGTGTTTAGAAGGGAAATACTTGAAGAATCAGCTAACATGTCCAAGGAAGAATTTACGATCTTAGTGGTAAATTTAATATCAATTTTAGGCCCTCCCTGGTGGTGCAGCGGGTTAAAGCACAGCACTAAGAATCAAAAGCCACTTCTGCATGAGTTCCATCCCTGCCTGCCCCGGAGGTGACCACATGGCGTGGCAGACCTCTCCTGACCCGCCTGCTGCTCCCCTCAGCAGTGTACTTCGTTGATCTGCCTGTTTTGCTCCCCACTCTGTCCCTGGTGAATCCTCTCACTTCTCACTGCCCCTGCAACTCTGGCCTGTACCCTAGTTCTGTATTTCTGTATGAATAAATAAATAAATCTTTTTTAAAAAATGTAATATCAATTTTAAAAAGGAGAAAAAATTCTAATATGATTTTGAGTTAGTGGAAGTATTAATTAATATTAGGCTATGTTGAGGGAAAGCTGTGTGGAGCCAAAAATAAATAAATAAAAGTAGATAAGCATAGATTAACAATTGCTAAGTGCCAAGAGAAAAGGGTCGTATTTGACATATCCAAAATGAAGCTTTGAGCTCGTGAGTATTATGGACTGAACTAGGGATTTTGAAGATATCTTAATACAGAGGGTTTGTAACCATGAAAACAGAAAAAACTCTGAGAAAGAATTTGTTTGATTTTAACCAAAAAAAAAGTGTAAAATTTGAAGACTTAAAAGACAAAAGTAACTCATTGTGGAAGATTCATAGCAACAGAAAGAGAACACCAATACAGAGAAATTTCATTCAAAACTTTTAATTGAATCATCCACAGTTGCAAAATTATTAGGTAAAAGTAGAAGAGAAGAAGTACTGGATAAATCATAGATTAAAAACCTTGTGGTTACCTCAAGAGAACAGTATATACAGAATCTAAATTGTGTTCATTTATTCCATAACTGTTGAGCATCCTACTAAGTTATAGGTCTTGAGTTAAATGCTACAATTATAACATGAAACAAAATAGGTGAGGTCCCTAACTTCAGAAATCTCAATTTATGTGTGAAACACAAGTAACCACACACTTAGAATACAACTGATAGGAGCGGGTAAAAGTAAGGGAGCTTCATAGCAAAGAGAACCCATAGAAAGACGCAAGAAGGTGTTAATATTATGCTGTGTTGTGTTGTGTAGCTTTTGAAAAGATGACCTCCCAAATCAATTGAAACTGCTCATCTTTATCTTCCATCATCCAAGAATAGATTATCTAATAGCTGTTATCAGGAGTAAAGATCCAAACTGATGGTAGAGAAAATAAGAATGTTTGGGTAAAGCTAGATCCCCAGAGTCCCAGGATGGAATTAGACTAGTAGGAGGGAACATTGATAATTAGATGTTGGTCACTTGAATGCATTAAAGATCCTACAATATAAATTCAAATATCTAGGAATATGAAAATACAAAATTATGATGGAAGGAATCTTTGTTTAGTTCACTAATCTGTTTCTGGGTTATTAAGTTTAATAAATGTTAGTTGTATGAATCACTGAATTTATTGATAACAGTTGACTAACAGCACATATCCAGGTAAAGAAGCAAAATTTCTGGAAAACATATCAGAAGAAGAATGTATTTCTGTAGCTTTAATTTTGAAAGATAGTGTTATTGAACTAACTTAGAAATGAAAACTCAATAGAAATAATGGATCCAAATAGAAAAAAAAAACTTTTTTAAACAATAATTTATAGAATATGAATGTATCTCAAGAGCCCCCATTAACTGGCACAATTTTCCTGATGCATTAGGTCAATACACAATATTGAATATATTTAACTTAAAAGAGACAAAACAAACCAGAATATCTTCTTTCACAGCACCATGATGCCATATATTGGCTTTTATCCTTAGCTTTGTATTTTAGCATTCACAGCCTATTGGGAGACATTTGACCACAGTCAAACATAGGGTTAACTGTTTCAGTACACTCTAGATATTAGGAATTAGAAATACTAAATAGTGATCTACATTTCTTTTAACCCTTTACATTAATGGCTAAATTTCCTTCTTGTTATCTTATTTGCGAGTTGGAGCAACTGTATAAACAAGACAGTCGCATTTCATGGATGAGTAAGGGATGCTCAAAGGCATACAAATTTTACTCTGGCCCACCTGATTAGAGGCCAAGTTGGGACTAGAATTCAGTTGGTCTAATTCAAAACAGCACTCTTTCTAGTACCCCACACAGAAAAATCTAAAACAATTGAGTCACACTTGAGAGTGTGTCTAGGGCCCATGTTACACAAGTCTTCAGTCTGGTAGTTTAAATGCCACTTGGCTTCAGTTCAGTTTCAGCCCAGTGCTAAGTCTCAGAGTTCATTGTGGAAATCTTGGTATAAATCCTAAGGCAAATGTTGCCCATTTCCAGAACAGTAGGCACTGGCACCCTTTAGTGTATTTTTTATTCAAGGAAAATAATTGTTGTGAGGTCAAGACACCACATCTTAGCTATAGAATCCTATCAGTTTTCTTTCATAGTGCTGATTCTGGGCAAAATCATTTAGAGTTCAGGTAATTTACTTTTATATGGACAACATAAAAAACTACAAATGGCTTTTACAAAATTACTCTATGAAGGACCTAAAAATTACTATCAAAAAAAAAAAAACTTCTGTTTTTCTGTCTCATTCATGTCCCAGAAAACTGAGTCAGTGTGATGTTTGAAAGAAAGATCTACTTTATCTTATACTAAGAGGTTTGGTTTTTAGTTATCCTTCACCAGATATGAGATTTTGATCAAGTACTTGCTTTTCCTGAGCCACAGTTCCCTCATAAGTTAATTTAAAAAAAGGGCCTCTTCCAAATCTTCAATATTGTCTTTTGGGTGTTTTAAACATTGAGATTTGATTGAGATATATTTCAAAACTTAACCACTGGGAATATCTGGAGCATACAAATAAGTCATAGAAATATTGAATCATGTTAATACCCATCAAAGCTGGGTTTAGTGGAAATATAATTGAAGTTATATCTTCTCATATATTTTTTTTCCACTCTGAGGTTTTGTAGGTCTTTATTCATTTACCCAAGAATGCTTAATTTAGAATTGGCCTGATTCGAGTCTTTAGGATTGGCTAGGAGAATCTTAAATGCCACTTAAATGCCACCTTCCATTTCCTGAGCAAGAGTGCCTGGGTTGGCACAGCCCCACAGATCAACACGACAGCAGTAGCTGTGGTAGGAGATGCAGAGGGGCTGCCATTTCTGCCCTTGAAATTAGTGCCTAGAGAGCTGAAAATTCCAGTAGTCTCTGGTCAGATGGTCCGGAACAAGAAATAACAGGAGTGAGAAGTTCATGAAGAGAAGCTACAGTCCCTGGGGAAATATGCATAAGCACTGCAACTGCTTTCCACTAAAAGAATTTCTACTCCGTTCCTCCCTGGCTCAATGATTCCAGAAGTGTTGTCTTTCCTGATTACTAATCAATATTTAATATTAAATCACATGGTATCTGTGTCTAGGTCTATCTACTCAGAACACCAGCCCTATCCTTATCCTAACTCTACTATCCTCCTTTCTTTTTGTTCTCCTTCTCTGTTTTTCTTTCTAACCCCCCTCCACTTCTCTGACTGTAATTCTTATAATACAATATATACTCCAGCAATTCTTACAATGCTGGATAGAGAATAAATAAAATATGAAATGGGCAAACTAAATCTAGTTTCTGTATTGCTGGAGAAAGAGATATGATTTTGTATAGCAGTTGTCAGTTGCATATCAAGACCTTACTCTGTAGCAGATAGATTCAACACCTTTAAGCCATGTAAGATTTCTTGGCCAGTCCCCAACATCTCATGGTCACCTATTCATTGACTGGTAGTTGACTTATACAAGTGTAATCATCAAGTAATAGGGGACAACATGTAACACAAGTCAGTACCCATTGCTATTTTTTGTTGAAGGTATCTTCTACTTTGGAAAGTAAAATAAACAATTAATTCAAAGTGGACATACAACTAACTCTATCTAGAAACTAGCAGTTAGTGAATCTTGACAGTGAGGCAGGTCACCAATACAAATATGAGAGACACTGATCTTCGGATTACTCAGTCACTGAACTGACAAGTAAGCGGAAGGCCTGGAGTTTACTATATCAGGATAAAGACTTTGAGAAAATTAAGCAGACTCAGTGTTTAATAAGGAAAACATCAGTTTATTGACCTTATTAACTATTTTGAGAATGTTGGTAATAAGCAAAAGAGTAACAAGGAAAAAATGTTTATCTGTTCTTGTCAGTCTTCAAGTTTGCTTATATATTCAATAAAGCAGAATAATCTACAATTATTTCTATGCCAGTGGGGAGCTAATCAAATTATTTTGAAATTCCTACACTCCAACCATATTCTTTTTTTTCTTTTTTTCAAATCAATCTGGTTATGGCAACTAAGCTTTCAAATTCACAGATTGTGGTATGACATTGCCTAGTCTTCAAAATCAACTAAAATGGCCAAAATGGATTTAGGAACATTTTCATGGGGGTGTTTCAAAAACTTAATTTCTTTTCTCTTAGAAAATTAATCCTACTACTTCTTTTTTTTTTTTTTAAAGATTTATTTATTCATATAGAACTGGGGTACAGACCAGCGATGCGGAAGGTGAGAGGATTCACCAGAGACAGAGCGGGGAGCAGAACAGGCAGATCGTTGAAGTATGCTGCTGAGGGGAGCTGCGGGCTAGTCAGGAGAGGTCTGCCACGCCATGTGGTCTCCTCCGGGGCAGGCAGGAATTGAACTCATGCGGAAGTGGCTTAAGCATCTTAGTGCTGTGCTTTAACCCGCTGCACCACCAGGGAGGGCCTAATCATACTACTTCTTAATAGAGAGTGTGCACATGTAACCTTCCCCCCAAACCCTCTTCCTACATCAACCCAGAGCCTGAGTTTAATTATTAGAGTAGAATCATTTCTTGGTTATTTTTTGTGTCTTTTTTTTTTTTTTTAAGATTTATTTATGTATACAGAGTTGGAGTATGGGCCTGAGGTGCAGAGGCAGTGAGAGGATTCACCAGAGACAGTGTGGAGCAGAACAGGCAGATTAATGAAGTATATTGCTGAGAGGAACAGCAGGCGGTTATGAGAGGTCTGCTGCATCATGTGATCATGTGGATCACCTCTGGGGCCGGGATTGAACTCATGCTGAAGTGGTTTTAGCTTCTTAGTGGTGTGCTTCAACGCGCTGCGCCACCAGGGAGGGCCCTTTGTGTGTCTTTTACTATCATTTGTGGTATCTGTTATGTGTCAGGCCTAGAACAGTTCTGAGATATAGTAAGTGCTAGATAGATACTGAAGAATGAGTCCAAAATGCCCTTGTGGTCTAATTACAGACAGTGCTGGAGATACTCAGAGTCTAGCAAGTAAATTCACAAACTTCATGGAGCAGCAGAGACTTAGAAAAAGTTCTCAACTCTCTATAGTATATGAGACAATACCTAAGAGATAAGTTTAATATTAGTGCTATGAAATGTTGAAAACCATTGCATGCAGTACAATAAGATGAACTTTCTATAACTGTCTAGAAAAACAAAGACAAGGAAACAATTCCCAAATATAGTTCAATGATAAGAAAAATCCACTGAAGTTCCAGTTAAAGACCCATTATTATATGTAGATTATGTCAAACTGCTAAGTTTCTAAAAGTCAGGAATGGTACAGAAGGGGGAAAAACAAACTTACAGCTACAAATAGAATAGTAATAAATACCTCACAAACATAAATGAATTGTCATCTCCAGTTTCTGTCTTTTCAAAGAAATCTTGCAAGTGCTTCCACAATATATTATTAAAGTATGATATTAACTCTTTTATATTAAAATTTAAATTCCTGTAGTTGATAGGATAGAGAGACATCCTAAAAGACTAGGAACATTTGTAATTGCCTCACAGATACTGGAAACAGATTGCTCTAATCTGCATGACTTCATGCCCTTTGGACTTTAGTTTGAAGAGTAGTCCAACATAATTTCACAAGATAAGAAACTGAAAAATTTTAGGAGGGAAAATAAAACATCATCCATGGGTAAGACCACTGAGGCCAGTTGAATGTATATTTATGAACAATGGAATGATGGCTTATGCATCCAATGCAGAAATACTTTTCTTTGCAATTATTTCCATGTATTTTTGAGCTACAGGAATCTGTGAACCCTAACTCATAACTAAAAATAAAGACATCAAAAAAGAAGAAAAACTACATCACAGTATGATATGTGAGAGCCTCAAGGTGAAGAGACTTGGGACCTGAGTTATTCACTGAGAGGCACAGGCATTGCTCTCCAGTCAGCTTAGCCCACTTTAACAAGCACTGAGGCAGAACTTAAGAGGAACAACGTCAGGCCTTATATTCTTAAATCCACTTCAGGAAGGGCACAGCTGCAAAGTCTGCTTGGTTCATCAGAGGACACAAGGAAGAGCAGGTTTGACAGAAATGGCATTTGTGCTGCCGACAGTTCTGTTGTGTTCTGTGCTATTGCAAGGCTATATGGGAGCAAGACAAAGGGGCATTGATGTTCCTTGGCGCTGACTGAATGAAAAAAAGTTGTGTAAGGAGCCAGCAGGCGGGTAGAATGAATGGCATCATTTAGAGCCAGAAGTCAAGCAGAAGGGATGGGGCAGGAACATTTTCATTTCTATGTTCCATCCACACAGTCCCTAGAATTGTTCCCAATATACTTGGGAATTCAGGCCATCTGAATTAGGAAAAAGGAAGAAACACACTTAGAAGCATGAAGTGTCATTGAGAAAGACTAAACATGGATAGAGACAGAAAAAAAAATGAGGAAGGCATACTCATATTGAAAGTTGAGGTCAATTCTGTAAACATTCAGCACAATTGAAAAGCTTAACCCAAGCTTCTTCATTAAATTCTCTTTTAGGCTCTTAAAGCAGACCGATCTGAGTCAGTGTCTGCAGCAAATAAAAGGTTTAGTTTGTTTGTTTGTTTGTTTTCTAAGGGGAGGAAAGAGAAAAGATAAGATCCGAATGGCAGGCATTGCTGAAATTCTGTTATTAATGAACCGGGAACCTGGAAGACAAGAAGCTCATTAGTGGCTTCTGTGGATAAGTCTGGGGCACTCAATGCTAGAAGGAAATGGAAAAGCTGCCAGTTAACAGCAGGAACATCTAAATCATCACACTTTGAAGGAGAACTGGAAAAACAAGACAGCATTTTATCCTCCACAGAAAAATAATAGTGAAAGAAAAGCCTTCATTGAGTATATATACGGAATGTCTTAAGTCAGGCTGCTAAATAAATAGCTGCTGTTGATGAAGGCAAGAAGATAAACAGGCATTCATAATGGTCAGAAGGGCAAGGAGCATTGACTGTGGGGAAGAGAGCACTTTCATTCTAGATCACTAAGTTAAACATACTCTGGGTAGTATTGATTCAGTTGGTCATCTGATTTCCCCTTAATCTGTGGCAAGTAAGACACAACCTAGCTTGATTAGGTTGGGTCATATCAAATAACCAACCAATATTTATCAAACATTTACCATATATAAAGCCTGATGTTAGTCACTGTGATAGAACATGGAAGCACCCTTCATCTCAAAGCATTCCCCACATATTTGCAAAAACAGGAGCTAAACACATACATGGATAACCAGCATTGCAGTTTCCAGCATAGCTTTGAATAGCCAAATGATAGTAGTCCAAGGCTCTGAGAAGAAGACAAAATTGGGAAGATGTGATGTATTTAAATGGACTGTTCAAAGACAATAGTACATTTGAGCTGAAAGGGAGTCATAGTTTTTCAGAAATGAGTAAACAAAGTTCCCAAGAATTCGTAATTTGTTCACAATATTACAGTGAGTAAGCCTTTCAGAGGATTTAATATTTGAATTTGAGCTCCATCACATATTTCTAGCAAGCTATTTAGCCTATCTCCACCCAAGTTAGTTAAAGAACTATAATATTCTGCATAAACTAATGGGAAAAATAAATACGTTTTAATTTGCCATCATGTTTATTCCTTCTGATCTAAACTCAGCCTAAGAATTCTTCCCAACACAGAATACCAGTCTGAAATCCTTCACAGCTGACCAGAATTTCCAGCAATATTAACATGTTTCCTATATATCAACAGTTCCTTTACTGCTATTGGTAATTAATCTCTTTAGACAGATTAAAACCACTTTTAAGTTTGTGACCTAATCACTTTCTTAAACCTAAATGATCTCTTGGTTTGATTTATAATTTTCAAGTCCCATTAGATCATATCCATTATTCAAACCAATTACACAGAGATTCTATAAAAATACATAATTATTTCCACAATATCTGCTTCAAAATGCAATTTACCTTTTTTAATTGTTGGCATGACAAGCAGTCTCTTGGTTTAAGCTTTATTGTGTGGCATTGTCATGAGTGAAAGTTTATTCACTCTCTTGCACTGACTGATTTGAAGCTGATTTTTTCCCACCTCAACCTTTTGGATGAGGAAGCTGAAGTCAATTATGATCCCTTCAAGTTTCTTTAGGTGCTTCCATTCATCATTGTTTAGCTGTTATTTAATGGTCACTGTTAACATAGGAGTCACCATATGTTAAAAATAGGAACGAACCTTATAATGATTTAGTTCACTCTCCTACCTAATGCACAGTTCCCATCTTCTGAAGCAAGTTGGAAGTTATCCAGCCCCTTTATTTAGCAAGACTAAATTAAAGGCATGTTCCTTACTTTGAACAAAAAAGTCAAAACAGCTGAAAGTAGCAGTAGCTGTGCAAAGCAGAATTATCACCTATTCTATAGTTTTTCAGGGAGAGGCCTTCAGCCACTTGCCTAATTCATTGCAATATTATACTTGTGTCCAATACTCTAGTATTCTGAGAAGCAGGACTGAAGAAATCCTAATTCTGAATGATCAGCAACATTATCAGTAAAAGGAAGAAGAAATGAGAGAATAGTTGAGACTAAACACGCCTGCCTCTCATAGTTCAAAGGGCACGTTTGCAATGCAGAAAACCCAACTCCAGAAGTGGGAAGATGTTGAAGTGGAAGCAGGCAATGGATGACCGTGCTTTCCAGACTGTTTAATAGGAAGATTATGTGTTGCTGCAACTTTGCAATGGAGAAAATATAAAAGCCTTGCCTATGAAATCCTGATGGAAGTGTTCAGCTGCAGACCATTATTTACCTCCTTTGATTCACTAAAGTATAAATAATCAAAATGATATATAAATTTAATTGCCAGTGTCATGTAGTTATTTTTAAGGAACAGCCACAAATCTGAGATCTGGTATTTAACAAACAACTCAGGCTACCTACTCAGACTAAACACATAGTGTGTTTTCTAGGCTGTAATTTTATAAAAACAAAATGTCTTTAGAGAGAGAACAAGCTAGTACTATTGCTTTAAAAATCACTTTAGGAAAAGTTTCCTTACTAAAACTAAAATAAAATGTAGACAATTTAATCCATTTTGCTGGCTGGCCCTGATCCGCCCTGTTGTGCTATGTTATTACCTTCATTTCATTGACATCCCACACAAATGTCTTCTCTCTAACAGTCTCTGGGAGCAAATAAACTCCTCTCTTTTTATTTTAGGTTTTGTTTCTCCAAGAGAAGAGGTTTGGTTTTGGGTTCCTTTATAACCTTAAAAATCAAGTTCCTAAAAGCCTTTTGTTAAGTGGGTTTCATCTACCATATTTATGGTATTGGAAATTAGACATATTATTTTTACCAAAATGAATTTCAAAGTAAAGAAAAAAACTTGTGAGAAGGATACATTGTTACACATTACTGTAAATTTTTTTGGTGTTTGAATTAACGGAAGAAGGTGAGATTCGCACACTTACAGCTACATTTAATCTGCAGTGATATGTTTAGGTGAGGTGTAATGAAAATCTATCACACACATATGTACATAGAAAGGAAAAAGAATTCTAGTAGTCTTTTCAGGGAATTATATTCTTTCGCCATTCTAATCAAGCTCAATCAGTAATTTCTGAAAGATTATATGCATTCCTATGCTCATTGCACACTACTTTACTTTAGTCAAGCTATGGAAACAATATAAATGCTCAAAGGCATATGTGTGGATTAGGAATGTGTGGTATAGACACATAATGGAATTCTACTCAGCTATGAAAAAAGAAAAAAAAATTTACTTTCAACAACACAAATGGACCTGGAAGGGATAATGCTAAGTGAAAAAATCAGAAGGAGAAAGAAAAATAGTGGATTGTGGCACTTACATGTGGAATATAGAGAAACAACACAAATGATCAGGTAAAATTAAACCAATTAACAAACTGTTTAACAAGCAAACCTAAGAAATCTGACTATAAAGTTAGGCTACCAAAAGGGGGGTGGAGGGAGAGGGTGAGAGCAAAGTGATGAGGGGCATAATGAATAGCAAAGGACCTTCAGTGCCTTAGTGGTAGGTGTGTGTGATAACATATACCTGAAGGATCTGAGCCTATACCTTTAAATCATAAACAATATTGTTAACTGCTGTTTAATAGTCAATAAAAACTTTAAGAGAAAGGAATATTGTGCTTGTAAATTAAGACTTGTCCATTTGGCCCACAATTTTTGGCCAAAACTCTTAATTATGTAAATTTCTCAGATCTTACAACTGCAAAAAGGAAATATTTGCACCTACCTTGTAGCATTGCTTGGAAGATGATCTAATTTTAAATAGGAGAGTACTTAGTGCATTATTTGACACATAGTAACTGTTATTGGCTGCTTTTTTTTTTTAGCAACCCCTCATAAACTTTTAAGTTTTCTTCTTGTTTCTCAAAATGAAAATCTTCCCTTACAGACATTACATCTGTTTTTCTGTTCCATTATTGCAAACTCTGAATCATTAATGATTTTTAGAGTGCTTTTTTTTTTAGTAATAAAAATATAACTCTATTTTTTGTAGTGTTCTTACTTCAAAATGCTATTTGATAGCATTCTCAGGTAGATTTCTTTTTTTCAAATAAACATTACTATCAAGGCAAGATTTGAAACAAAATGCAAAGAGTCTATACAATTAATACCTACTACATTTTATCTACAAATAAATAAATAGGTAGGATTTGGTGCTGTCTTATGTTAACTTGAATGATACAAGCATGACAAAAGAGTTTGTGAGTTTCAAAATAAATGTTCCAGATTTAAATGTTCAACTGGCATAAATTATTACTCTTGACATGAATTTATTTTATTAGAAAATATTTTTTTAAGCTAAGGAACAACGCCATTAGCAAAAATACTTGATTTTGCTGAATATTGCTCTGGATGTTAGCTGGCCTGGCATGAGACATGCTGCTCAGTACAAATTTCTCAAACTGAATGAAGGCGTTGAATTTGAATGAATATTCACATACTTCACAAAAATGCTGCCTTCCTCCTGGCACTGATTTTGGGGAATACACAATTTTCGGAGGGCTTTATGATTTATGCTCAGATTAGTCTTTTCTTTCTAGTTCATGGCTCCTAAATCTACTTGGAAGTGTTTCTCCAACAGCAACAATAAGTGAAGCCTGTGGTTCAAGCATTTCTATAGTTATGAATAATCAAATTCTAATAAAGGATGTAAGTTCGAAAGATACTAGATTTCAGAAAGGATCTTAGTTTAACCAGTATAAGACTGGTTTCTTATGCTTAAACAATATTTGAAAGTAACTCTTTCCTACCTCACTTTCCTGAAACTCAAAAGATGAATTTTAAACACAATTGTCAAGATAAAAATGACAGCTAGTTTGAGTTGCAGAAGGGATGCAAAATGTTTGCGATATGCTTCTGAGATACTGTTGGCCTTGAAATGGTGCAATAAACTAAGCCAATGAAAAGACTCCCAATAAATAAGTTGCTGTGACCATGTATGAATCTGGATCATGTGCTATAGGATCAATTTATGGACAATGAGCCAATGAGGAGCATCTTTGATGGAATAATATCAAAAAGAATTATGTATCATGGCTATCACTGACTAGAAAACAACTATAGAAGTTCCTTTACATATTTGTTTAAATACAGCCTATTGATCACTTTTATTTGAGTGTGCGCAGTTTACTAATGGATCATTGTATGATAATGTTCATTTCAACAATAATGTTTAGTGCAAAACATGAGAATAAAGGAAGGTGCTACCAGGGCAACCTATACTAAAAAAAGTGACCACTGGGCACATTGCTCGTGGCTATAGGAAAGGAAGAATATGAAGCTTCGTCATCTACCTTAGCAACAATAGCATGTCTTCAAATGAGATGAGTGAGTGAGTAGATGAGTATACAAAAGGGTCATCAGCAATCCATCATTGGAAAATACAGGCATATTCTGCAACATGTCTTGTTACAGTAATGAATAATTCACTTCCTTATTTAGTTTCTGGAGAATCCTTGAGCTCAACTTAATCTTTGCATATAGTGACAGCTGGAAGTAGTATTTCACTTCCACAACTTTTAAAGCATTTCTTGCAGTTAAGTATTTGGTTTTGTGCCCATGTTTGTTTTTGCACCTACATGTGCTACACAGCAACCCTGCCTTCTCCAAGCCAAAACCAAGAACACTCTAGCAGGCAAGTTCCAAAAGCTTTATACTGTCAAATTCCAGATATAAGAAGGTATTTTTTTCCTCTCTCTTTTCTTTCCAGATGACAAGAATGATTTCTCTGCATTGTGACATTTGAAATTATGTCTAGCTTTCACTAACGATAAGCAAACTGCCCGCCCTAAAATAATTGGGAAGAAACAGAATTCAAGAACTCAGGAAGTGTTTAGAGGCTTTTTTTTCTGACTCATTTGAATGTTTTTAGCAAAGCTGACCACTCTAAGTTACCTTCTGTCCATTTTCAGATGCTCTGGATATTTCAGTGAAAAGTGAGAAGAACAGACATCAAAGAAAACAGTTAAGGGTACTTGAAATTAAGTGGTTAAACTTTCCAGTAAGAGAATAAGAAGGAAAACCAAAGACATATTGGATAGCACTATATATCTTTTCATTTAATATTATATCAATATTAAGAAAATATTTTTTTAAATGTAGAGGACTGTTAAGATTAAAATTTAAGCCTTAAGTGTTTACCTTTCAAATAAATGTACCAAAATAACTAAAAATATATTTTATCCTCCTCAAATAAAAGAATTAATATTGATAAAATGTCTATAATATTCAAAGCAGTCCATGACTTGATGCAAACATTAGAAAATGTTCAATGTATTTTTGTTACAGAAATACAAAAAAAATCATATATTGTGTATGGAAAAGCAAAAGACCCTGAGTAGGCAAAACATTCCTGGAAAAGGGAAATAGAACTGGAGGATTATATAACTATATTGCCAAGTTGTAATTTTTGAAACAGTATGGTTTTACCATAGAAAACAGACACATAGATCAAGTGGAACAAGAAAACGAACCCAGAATAAACAGAGGCATATTTAATCAGTTAATATATGACATAATAGCAGTGATATAAAGTGGGAAATGGACAATAAGCCATGTTACAAGGACTGCATAACCAGATAACAAAAAAAATTAAACTGGACTCCTCTGATACACCATACCATAAAAATCATTCAACATGGTTTAAAGACTTGAATACAAGATCTAAAATAATAAAAGACCCAGAAGAAAATATAGGAGACAATTAACTTAGCATTGGTCTTGGGGATGACATTTTTTGATCTGACACCAAAAACAAAAGTAATAAAAGCAAAAATCAACAAATGGGGCTACATCAAACTCAAAAACATATCAACAGCAAAGGAAACCATTTAAAAAGTTGAAATAGCAACCTTCCAAATGGGAGAAAATATTTGTAATTCATATATCTACTAAGGGGCTAATCTCAGAATTTATTAAAAGAAAAAACTCAATGCAATTCCATGGTTAAAAAAAATCATTTTTTTTAAAGGGAAGAGGATTTAAAGAGACTATTTCTCTCCCAAGAAGATACAGAGATGACCAAACAAGTACATGGGAATATGGCCAACATCACTGATCAGAGAAATGCAAATAAAATCACAATGAGAAAGCACTTTGCAAACTATTAGAATGGCTGTTATATCAAAAAGCCAAGCAATAACAAGTGTTGGTGAAGATAGCAAATAAAGGAAACACTTGTGCACTTTGGCAGGAATATAAATTCCAATATAAATTGGAAAACAACTTATGAAACACTATGGAAAATAAAGTGCTTTTTTCTCAAAAATAATAAAATTATCATGTGATCCATTAATTCGACTTCTGGGTATTTATCCAAAAAAAATAAACTAACTTCAAAAGATATGCACCACCCATGTTCATGCAGCATTACTTACACTAGACAAGATATGGAAATAACCTAAGTATCCATTTGTGGTCAAAGAATTTTTAAAAAATTCTTTTAAAAAATGATGAAAAATTATTACAAAAATATATACATAAATCATATTAGTTTGTCATTAAATAATGAACTCTTGCCACTAGTTACAAGATGGATAAACTTGAAGGAATTGTGCTAAGTGAAGTAAATTGGAGAAGACAAATATTGCATGATCTTATCTAATATCAAATCTAAAAATTTTTTAAAAAAATGGTCATAAATACAGAGAAAAGACTAGTGGTTCACAGATGGAAAGATGGAAACAATGGATAAAAGGATCAAAAATTACAAATTTCTAGTTCTGCAGTTTGTATAATACTAAAATAAGTAAGTCATAGTGATGTGATGTACAATGTGGTGACTTCGTTCATATTATTGTATTGCATACTTGAAAGTTGCTAAGACAATAGATTGTAAAAGTTCACAGCACAAGAAAAAAATAATGTAGTTATGTATGGTGGCATATGTTAACTAGATTAATGTGATTGTTTTATAATATTTTCATTCTGTTTTATCCCTGACCCTAATATGCTGTGTCAATTTAAAAAAAAAAATAATGCCATCAACTGCACATCACATACAATCCCTGCAAATTTTCAAATACCAGCTCCATTCCACTCTAATTACCCTCTGCAAATGTCATTTGGATATCATCATTCTTTTTTTTTTTTAACTTATTTATGCATACAGAACTGGGGTACAAGCCAGAGATGCAGGGGTGGTGAGAGGCTTCACCAGAGACAGAGCGGGGAGCAGAACAGGCAGATCGACGAAGCACACTGCTGAGGGGAGCAGCAGGCAGGTCAGGAGAGGTCGGCCACGCCATGTGGTCACCTGCCGGGCAGGCGGGAATCGAACTCATGCGAAAGTGGCCCTAGCTTCTCAGTGCAGTGCTTTAACCCGCTGCGCCACCAGGGAGGGCCCCATCATCACTTTTTTAAATGTCTATAATGATTCCAAAATTTCTTTGTTAAAAATATAATTCTTGGGCCCTCCCTGGTGGCGCAGCGGGTTAAAGCACTGCACTGAGAAGCTAAAGCCACTTCCCCATGAGTTCGATTCCCGCCTGCCCCGGAGGAGACCACATGGCGTGGCAGACCTCTCCTGACCCGCCCGCTGCTCCCCTCAGCAGTGTACTTCGTTGATCTGCCTGTTCTGCTCCCCACTCTGTCTCTGGTGAAGTCTCTCACTGCCCCTGAGTCTCTGGCCTGTACCCCAGTTCTGTATGTACAAATAAATAAATCTTTAAAAAAATAAAAAAAATAAAAAAAAAATATAATTCTTGATTATGGCATTCCAGGTCCATTAGCTATTCATTGACTCATTAATCATTTCTTGCGTACCTAATTCAAGTCAGCCATTTTGAAAGATGTTGGGAATAGAAATGAGAATATGGGCTTATAAAACTTGCAATACTGAGCAACACACAGTTTTGTAGAAGAATCTGATGTGTGAAAGTGCTTTCCACCAGTAAGTGTTATGAGTGCTATGGAGCTATGGAAACAAGACCTCTGAAACCCAGAGTTGAATAATACAAAAGGATTTCTGGGAGCGAAGATAATTGAGTTGCTTTTAAACTGAAATCTAAAACACTGTAGTGCCTAGGGTACCAAGGTGATAAAGAACATGTTTCAAAGAACTAAGAGAAACAGAATGGCTAGGGTGAAAAGTATAGGTGGCAGATGATGGAATCAGTCTAATATAGATAGGTGACAGCTCACTAAGAATCCTGTAGAGTTTGGATTTCAATTGTAATATAACAAGATGGTATCAAAGATTTTAAGAAGACATAAATATTATAATTTTTGTATTTTAGAAATATTTTTCCAAATTTAGATGCAGAGATTGACGTAGGGAGAACAACCCAGAAACTATTGGAGAACTAGTAGGTAAATAATGCAGAATTAAATTATGACATTGATTGTGGGAAGTGTAAACTGAAAACAAAAATATTGTTTTTTAACAATATTAACTTTTAGAAAAGAATTGATATCATTTGGTCACGAATTACACTGAGGCACTATCACTTAAGAGAAAATAAAATAAGATTCCAGTTAATGATTCTGAGACTCTGAAGAATAGCCATGTCTTGGAGGAGAGAAACTCAATTTTGGCCATGTTTATTTTAGATGACCTATGAAAAGGCAAGTCATGCTATAGGGTAGTACTGGAGAAGGAGGAATTTATGTGAGTCATCAGTATAATATTAGTTTCATACATACTAAAAGCCAGAGAATAGAAGAGATTTATCCTTATACACTTAATCAGTGATCTGTAAACTGAGTTAAGGAGTGATGTCATGAATGCCAAGGGAGAAAAGGTTTTAAGAAAGAAACAGCCAATAGTAATAAATACATCAAAGGTGTTCTATAAAATAAAGCCTGAAACCATTGTTGGACATGGCAACTCTGTGACCTGTCCACATTGTTTCATTTCAATGTGAGGGAAGGAAATCAGTATGTATGAATTGGAATATGTGAAAGGCTACCAATGGAGAAAATAAAAGTGTGACATTTGAATTATCAGGATTGTCTAGGTTATGTTGCAGAAACAGATTTCAGAGCTTCACACAACAAAGGTTTATTTTTATTATACTACATGTCCTAAACAGGTCATCAGGGGATTTTGCCCAACACAGGATCTCCAGCTCGCCACATACATTTACATTGTTGCAACAAGAAAAGGCTAGAGAATGCCTGTGTCTCAAACATCACTTAAGAGCTTTCTTCTAGAAGCAATAGCTAGAAATTTCACTTTTATTTCATTAGTTAAAGCAAGTCACGTGGTTGTACATAGCAAAGAAGTACAGTGCAACATTGTGTCCAGAAAAAAGTAAACGGGGGTTATTTATATAAAATTTACATGGGAGGCTTAGGGGACCTCTGGCTACAAAAGGTGTTCAATTTGAGGAGAGATTTTTGTTTGTTTTTTAAGATGAGACATAGTGACATTGGTGAAATGCACTTCAGTAGTTCAAATTTTGTATGTACTCTTGTGTAATCTACCCAGTAAATGCTATTCATGCCTCACCTCTGTAAGAATAACATTTCCTTCCATACTGTATGGGCCACATTTTGTTGTACCTTAAAAACTATTCAATAATCACTTCATGCATGAAAGCTTCGTAGATAAGACTATTTGGCTACTTGGGTCAAATTTGGGAAATCTATTTTGTCAGGTTTTCATTGTTAACTTTCTTTTATCTTGTTTACATGTTTGAAAGGTTTTTTCCCCTGAATCCCTGAAGAGCTGCTGGTATATACTCAGTTCATAACTTGGTTAAATAATTGTATTTTCCATGGCTAGAGAAGGCCTTTCTGCAAAATTCTTTGAATTTGACCATTCTTGAGCACATAGAATCATTTCTACAATGACTTATGCAAAAAACTGCAGCTTGTTTTTTTCCATGGCTGAAGAGGCAGGAAATTGAGCGGCAGTGGCCTAACTCTATGGAAACTCCACCCCATGTACTGGCACCACGGTAATTTTGCTTAGTCTGCTTTCTGGGACTAGCCCAAACCTGTCAAGTTCTCACTTTAAAAACTTGCAGATGAATCCACCAAGTATTTATGCACTTGTATTCATATGCAAAGTTGCTACCAAGATGAGACACCTCATCAAGACTTGCAACTCAGTTGTTTTTATGATGTGACAGATGTATTGTGGTTCACCTTCATTTTCTCCTCTTGTCCTCCAGGACTATGTCTGGTGCAGGGTATCTCTCTGGGTTGAGAGTGCAGTCTGGTCTGCGTAACATGTATACAAACTGGCATCTAAGCACTTAAAGTATAATCTAGATCTCATTAGTATAATCCAGTTCTACCGAGCTAAGCACCCACAGGTATGCAAATTCAGGAGGACTTTGAAAGTTGAACAGATGTGTATGCATTTTGGTAAGGATTTCCATTATGCACCATTATGCTCAAAGCTGAAAGCTTAGACTCAATTATTAAAATTTTAACCAAGAGGTGGAGGTGGAGTGGGGAATGGAATCAAAAACAGTGAGGGGAAGGAATGCACTAGACTATGGTGATGGCACAGGGTGATTTGGTGATGGGAAGCCCACAGGGATTACAAATGAGATGAAAAAATGCACAAAATGATGTAAAATATATATAGATAGATAGATACATATATCTATATATGTGTGTGTATATATATATATATATATATATATATATATATATATATATTTAGCCAGGAGGAATCACAAAAACCACCCACACACAAAATAAAGAGAGTAATACATAGCCCAGACAGAACAAATGACACATTTTAAGAAAGGGAAAATTTGTCAAGAGGTGTGTTAAATGGGAAGATCAGCTAGGTAGCAAAGACACAGCTTTTTGGATGTGGATTCGTATGATGAGGATAAGAATCTAATGGGAGTCAATGAAACTACTAAATATATTTTATACAGAGTAAGAATATGTTGTTTTTTGGTCCTGCTCATTTTAGTTCTTGATTCAGGGTGGCAGAAATACTAAAGAAGCCTTGTAGCCAAGTTATAATTGTAAATAATTTTCCTCTCAAGTGAGTTAACTATAGTTGGCAGTTATCAGCTTACAGGTCAGCACAAACGTTTTTATAATGAACCATAGAAAGGGAAAGTATAGTCTAGACTGGCAGTCAGAAATCCTGCTGCTTTCTCTCAGCAACTTGACTGAATCTGACTCTGGGTAACTGGCCAAAAATGATAGTATCAGCTCCCTGACACATTAGGCAGAGACAGGACCTTACCTTTTAGGAGAGTGAAATGCTGTAACAGTGGACACTATGCACTTCAGGACAGGGTGGGCTAGACCACTGAGCAGCTCCTAACATTATCACTGGTGCCTCCTCCCCATAAAGCACACATTTGAGTCTCTTTTCCCCTGAATGTCTACTTTTATTTTCTTCTTTTCTTTCAATTTTTCTCCATTCTGAAACATTAACACTTTTTAATCCTGCTACTGGCACCCACTGCTAAGGTTTGTGAGAGGGCAGGAGAGGCTGTGAAGATGCTAATGAAATTGAAGCTTCATGATGGCAAAACACATGCGTGCCTTGCACACAGTAGATAATAAGTACAGACATGCATTATTTAACATATTTTCAGTGGTTGAAACACATTTCTCTTAAGTTTTCTGATTTAAACGTGTATGGACACAGTAAAGGTACGACATCCAACCCCCCCCCCCAAAAAAAAAATCAGTACAAAAAGCAAAATACTGCTTGGTAGAGATTACATGTTTGTGTCCTCCCTCCCACTACCACCACCACCAATTTTACATATTGAATTTGAATCCCCAAAGTGTGTGGAGATTAGATCATTAGAATAGTGTCTTCATGAGTGGGATTAGTGGTCTTGTAAAAAGACGATATGAAGAACTACAATCTGCATCCTGGGCAATCACCAAAACCAGGACCAGCTGGCACTTTGATTTCAGACAATCTCTACATTTATAAGAAATTTCTGTTGTTTATAAGCTATCCAGCCTATTGTACTATTATAACAGTCTGAAGAGACTAAGACACTATTTATGGAGTATCAAGTCTCTGAATAGTTCCAGCGAGCCTTTCAATCAGAGGTTCTATTTCAGTAAAATCAAGAGAATAGAAATGGAAATAGAACCAGGAAATAGTTTGAATGTCCCAAGCTTATTTTCTCATTTAGAACCAGACTTCACAGATTTTGGAAATTCATGTTGTCAATGTTGACTCTAACATTTTCCCCAGCAGTTAAAAATCTCATGCCATTAAAATGAAGGGAGGGTGAATCTGTAGGAAACTCTGATGAATATGAAGAGGTATTGGTTATATCTCAGCAGACTTGTGAAAGATGGTAGGTAGATACAAACTGTTACAGAAAAGAATCAGGTAGTGTTTGGCACAAAGTGAAATGTTTTCTAATTTTGCTCTTCTAGATCTTGCCCTAATGATCTCATCTATCCCTAAAAATTCCCATCAACAAACCTGTTAACAACTATTTTCTATATACTACTATTACCAATGAAGCCTTCCAAGTGATTATTATATTCATTTATTCCATGGTATTTTGAATTTAGAGACTAAAATACTAAAATCACATATAAACTCAAGATACTATTTTAAATTTGAGTCTATTTTTGTCAAGTTCAACAGAAATTTTAGAATAAATAATCCCATTAAGAAAACTAGCATTCTGCAACCCTGCTATTTTTTTTGAAAATAGAAACCAAGTTTCCTGGGTAAAAGAAATGCAAAGATATGTACCACTCCTGTAACTGAATTAGAAGGAAATGACCGCAATATAAAGATCTGTGATGTCTTACAGTTCATCTGAAACTGAGTCCTTCATTTTTGACTGGGATGACAAAATACTTTAGTTTAAAATCACTACTTGATTTTGTGACATATTTTACATATAGATGGTCCAGGGGGCTTTTCCCAGTTCCTGTGTTAATCCAGAATGTCCATCAAAGCCCCCACAGGGGTGATTACAACTGAGATGGAAAAAGGCACAAATGATGTAAAAATAAACTATTATAATTTTTTTAAATTAAAGAAAAAAAAGCCTCCACAGGGAAAAAGTTGATACTTCATAGACAACTCAACAGAATGGTATTGTGATAATTTTACCCAACCATAATATGCCCTCCTTTTCAACATTACATAAGCCTTTAAAACTAGAAATAGTTTTATAAGCTTCATACCTTAGCATATTCAGGAATCCCTAAACTTTGAGGGTCAAAACTAAATTAGAAGTAATCTTTCATACAATAATCTGAAAAAAATTTTTAATTACTTTCAATCACAAATGTTGGAAAGAAAAAAAAAAAACCTTGAAAAGTAAAGAAATACCAGTTACAAGAAAACATCACCTAACTCATTAAATTTACATAAATAGATATAAAATATCCTGAAAGTATAACTAGAATAAACAGATAATCAAATTATTTCGTGTTTGTACCCAAACCATTCACTCCGAGGAGAAAAAAAAAAACAGAATAAAAATTTTCTATTTTAAAAAATAGGCTCCCTGAGGCCCTCCCTGATGGTGTAGTGGGTTAAAGCAGAAGCACCACAAGCTAGCGGTAACCGCTTCTGTGCAAGTTTGATCCCGGGGTTGATCCATAAGGCGTGGCAGACTTCTCCTGGCCTGCTTGCTGCTCTCCTCAGAATTGTACTTCATCGATTTGCCTGTTCTGCTCCCCACTCTCTGTGGTGAATTCTCTCACCTGGCTGTACCCCAGTTCTGTTTGCATAAATAAGTAAAATCTAAAATAATAATAATAATAATAGGCTCCCTGATTTGGACAACCTAGAAAATCATACTTCTCTATCTCTCCTAAATTAATGTTTTTGCTTATTCCTTTGAAAAATAAACATTTTCACTATTCAATCATTGTTCAAAATTGATTTTTTTGTTATTAGATATGGAATAAAGGATATGCAAAGCTGGCTTGGAATTTTCAGATTAACGTTAAATTACATCTAACTGATACTTTTTAGTGAAAGTGAGCAATTTAAAACAACTTAGACCCTATTGCTTATTAAAGATAACTGCATCAAATTTTTTAAAAGTTAAATATCATGACACCAAAATATTTTATTTTTTATCATTAATTACACTTATTTTCACACATTTTTGTTCAGTATTTGATTTCTCTCTGCAGGTGTAGTCCCTGTGGTACTCCCACCACCATAGCACTTTGCTGTCCATCACCAGAGTCCCCTGTGTTCTTTCCTACCCTCTTTAGACCCCACCCCCTCCTCCTCCCTTGCTGTATGCCTCAGATTATAGTCAATAATGTGCAAGTTTTATTTTTACCTTATACTTTGTTCAATATTTCTTTATCCCACATGTAAGTGAAACCATCTTATATTTATCTTTTTTTCCAACCTATTTTGCTTAGCATAATCCCTTCCAGCTCCATCTATGTTGTCATAAATGGCATGAGTGTATCTTTTATTATATGATCACTAAGAAGTATTCCACTGTGTGTGTGTGTATGTGTGTGTGTATCACACATTGAACCAGTCATCTGTTTTGGGACATTTGAGTTGTTTCCATTATCTGAGCTGTTGTAAATAATGCTGCAGTAAATATAGGATTGCAGGTTTCCTTGTGAACTAGTGTTCTTGTTTCTGTGCGTAGGCTCCTAGGAGTGGAATCACTGGGTCATATGGTAGATCCATTTTTAGTGTTTTGAGGAACCGTCACACAGCTTTCAGTTTACATTGCTACCCGCAGTATAAGAGGATCTGTTTTGCACCACATCCACGCCAGAATTTGTTGTTTCTAGTTTTGTTTTTAATATGGGTCATTCTCACAAGTGTGAAGTCGTATCTCATTGTTGTTTTGATTTGCATTTCTCTCATATTAAGTGTTGAACATTTTTTCATATGCCTGTTGGCCTTTTGCATTTCTTCTTTGGAGAAGTGTCTAACTCTTCTGCCCATTTTTTTTAAAAATAGGCATTTGCTTTATTTTTGTTGCATTGTGTAAGGTCTTTGTAGATCTTTGATATCTGTCCTTATCAGCTGTATGGTATACAAATATTTTCTCCTATTCAATAGAGTGTCTCTTCATTTTAGTTATTGTCTCTGTTGCTGTGCACAAACAAAACACTAGAAATAATCTGTGGTTGAGTAAATGGAAAGAACACAAGATCAAAGACAAGAAAGGGCCTAAATCTCATCTCTAACACCAACTATGACATTTTGGGTCACTTCCTAATCATGGGAAAGCTCAGTATCTGAGTTCTAAGATTGTAATAAAAACACCTAGTTTTTTTTTTTATATAATAGTTTACTTTTACATTATTTTGTGCATTTTTCCAGCTCAGTTGTAATCCTCATGGGCTTCCCATCACCAAATCACCCATGTGCCATCACCATAGTCCAGTACATTTCCCTTCCCCCACTGTTTTTGAACCCATTCCCCACTCCACCCCCACAAAATGTCTCTGGTATATAACTGTTCATTATTATTTTCTCACCTGGACTATTATACTCTTGCTATGAGTGAAACCATCCAGTATTTTTCCTTTTTTTCTGGCTTATTTCACTAAGCATGATCCCTTCCAGCTCCATCCATGTTGCTGCAAAAGGCATATGTTTTTGTTGTTGTTGTTTGGTTACTGAGTAATATTCCATTGTGTATATGTACCACATCTTTTTAATCCAGTCATCCACTTTTGGACATTTGGGTTGTTTCCATGTCTTTCTAATTGTAAGTAAAAAGGCAATAAACATGGTGGTGTCGGTAACTTTTTGGGTCAATATTTTTGTGTCTTTTGGGTAGATACCTAGGAACAGGATTTCTGGGTCACATGGAAGCTCCATTTTTCGCAGTTTGAGGAACCTCCAGACAGCTTTCCATAGTGGTTATATTCGTTTGCATTCCCACCAGCAGTGAAAGAAAGTTCCTTTTTTTAAGAGTGACAAGGAAATGGTGTGCTCAATTTTCCTTCTAATTAGTTTCTCATTAGAAAGCTAGTGAGGAATTCTGTATACAAATATGAACAAAGAAGAAGAAAGAAAGTCCTTTGGCTGAAATGAACCTGAGCTGAATTTTCTAGTTATCTTCAGCTCAGGAGGTAGCAGTCTATGACAGTCAATGAAAACATCCAAATCATTGGTCAGGCCATGACTAAAAAAATGCATGCTATACTTTGAGGACACGATAAACCAGAGAACATCCAGAAGAGATGGTCTAGGGATAAGAAAGAATCTAAAAGCCATATTCTAGAAGGAAAGTTTAATGTTTAGCCCGCCAAAAAGGTCAATTAAATAAGGAAATATAATGTTATAGAAGTATTTAAGATGTTTTTGTGTTGGTATTGTTTCATAAGGTAAAAATGAGTGTAGAAATTGTACAAATTATAGATAGGATGGCCAAATAAACTAAGAACATTGTCATAATTCTGAATTAATAGATTTCATTCATTTTATTATGTATCTAATGAGCACCAGGCCTCTGCTATATACAGGGAGATCAAAGAAAAATAAAACATTGTCTGGCAAATACGGGACTCTGATCTTCTGGAAGATAATGGTGACATTTGAAAAGGATGATTGAGGGCCCTCCCTGGTGGTGCAATGCATTAGGAGGCAAGCTGGTGGCAGCCACTTCAGTGTACGTTCTATCCCCTCCCTGGAGGTGACCCACATGGCACAGCAGACCTCTCCTGACCTCCCTGCTGCTCCCCTCAGCAGTAAACTTCCTTGATCTACCTATTCTGCTCCCCAGTCTGCCTCTGGTGAAGCTTCTCACCATTCCTGCCCCTCTGGCTTGTACCCCAGTTCTGTATAAATAAATAAATAAATCTTTTTTTAAAAAATTAATAATAATAAAAAAAAAATTGAAAGGATGATTGGAAAGAAATACATAGGTGAAAAGCCCACCCATACTGGCAGGGCTTGATTTAAGTGGTGACTCTAGAAGAAGGGGCATAGAAAAAGGTGCAACAGATATAACAAAATCATCTACCCTCCCTCTACAATGTAGCAGCTACACTGGTAGTACTTGAGGAGCTAAAGACTTTCCAACCAGAGTTTCCAGCTTCATGAGGGTATTCCTGAAAGTGGTAAGCTTCGAGGCCTGGAATCTAATTGAGATATTATGACCCCTGGGAGTATCAAAATATTATAACCAACATAGTCATATTAGTGCTGGTGGTCTTATAGGAATGTGAAAATGATATATACTCTGTAAGTATAATCACATCAAATAACTGTATAGTTTACATTCACTGAAGTATCTGTTTTGAGCTTCCATCCTCAAAACAATAGCTGCAGGGGTTCAAAAAGACAAATAAAAGCTTATATTGATTTTTGAGCTTAGAGTAACTTAACTGGTTCTCTGACTGTTAGGACATCAACTTTACAAAAATAACTGTGAGGATGCAGAGAGGAAAAAGGCAGGTTGGAGTGAGCAGAATGACAAAAAAAAAAAAAGATAAAGTTAAGTATATAGAATCAACATCTACTTTGAGTCAGTTTCAGATATATTTTTCATAGCATAACATTTTCCTGTCAGATATGAAGTTAAGCCCCATTGAATGAGAGCACTCCAACACTCTGAATTCCCCCACTCTCTCCTTTATATTTAAATAGATAGATAATAGGTAGATAGAAAGATGGCTCACTTAGTAAGTTTTTAGTCACATAGCTTGGGTATCACTTCTTTGGTTGTTAGTAAATGTATATTTCAGGAGAAATAACATTTTATCAGACATTTATATACTCTAAGCTCAGGGTGCTAATGGAGTATTACTGCAGCTTAAAGAATGATTTAAGAAGTCCTGAAGAAATGAAATAAGGATCGACTTTATCAACTGTTGACTAAGACTACCTCTGTATTTCCAGAACCCCATCTTTGGCACTTTCTCCCCAAAATAGGGTAAAAGAAACACAAAAATACATGCTAATTCTCCTGCTAAATGGTCTAGGCTTGGCAGGGATAATGACAAATAAAAACTCCTCATGTGTCTGCATTCTTTGCCATAACGCAATAGTCTGGCAACTACATACTACTCCTTTCATCTTGGCATAAGATAGGTCCTTCCAAAATGCTGATTGCCTCCATTACAACTTCTTCCTCTGGAAATAAGCCTTTAATCCTTGGTTTCTCTTCCATTTAATGCAACGTCAACAAATTCAAATCAAAAAACATCTAGTAACTTTTAAGAGTCTTAGTTTCTATCTACTGAGCTAGTATCTATAGTATTTTCTAAATATTGCATGTTATGCTAGGCTCAGCTATCTAAAGTGTCAAAATGCACAACTAAATCTCTCCTGTAGATACGATAAAGCTGAGGCTCAAGTCAAACTAAGTGGGTTTGGAAGGTTTCTCTAACTGTACTCCTCATTTTTAACCCAAGGTTCGGGGAAGATACTATGAGTTAGCATTCATTCATAGTCTAATTAATAGGTCCTGCACATGTTTAGAATGCATGTTTTGTTTCATTACTATTCAAGGTTTGAATTAAATAGCAATACTATTGCCTTGGAGCCCAGGTTAAATCCATTTTCTAGACCTCAACTAAGTTTATCTGCTATCAAAGATTTTGCAATAGACCCATTAAAAATTAAAAGGTAGGGACATCTTTTCCTGTAAACATAGGATGTGCCTAAAGCAGTAAAGTTACTTTACATACAAATAACTTAAACTTAACTAGCATTGATAAGTTGTTTTGTATTTATAAAATTACCAGCTCAAATAACATTCTCACCACTCAGGTATATTTTTACTAGTCCCTCATATATTTTGTTTGATGTATCTATATACATCTCTCATTTCAAAATAGTTTATAACAATGTCTATGGAATTATTAAATTAAAATCATACTATTTATGGTAGTTTCAGAGTTTCAAAAATGTAATATATGTATGTATTCTAATCTAACCAGAAGTGAGTCAAGAGATAATATGTACATAAACAGGTAGACCTGGCCCTCATGCAGTTACAAGCTTCTCTTACATCAACTGAGGTTTCTGTCCTCTCATTCTTGTAGAACATTTTTCTAGCTATGCAAAAATGTCTATGTAGACAGGAAAATACCTTACTAATTTATGAATTAATTCCAAGAGTTGAATTCTTAATACAGTCTCACTGCATCTGTTCTGTGTCTGGTACATTACATGAATTGTCTCACATGAGATTAGATGTTATTATCATGTCTACTTCACAGATGGGAAAACTATTATTTATAAAGTCATTGAAGAAATGTCATTAGTAAAAGGCAGACTGGAGATTGACCCACATCTCACTGACCTAGAGTAATTGTTGTGTTGGGCTTCCATGAATAGAACCAGCATCTACACTAGAACATCATACCTACTTCAGTACAGTCATTTCTCTTCTTTTGCTTTAAGCCAGAATGTTTTTGATTAAGTAGCATATACTCACATCCCTATACATAGACTCACATCTAAAATTCTCATGAAATTACACACAAGTATAGATTACAAACAGCCATATATTTCAAGGAAAAGATATTCATACTGCACAGGGCTAATATAAATGTGAAATGATAAAATGATTACCAATTTCTTATAATTTGAAGACTTCTCTCTCATAAAATTTCACATGGTGATATTAAAGAGAATATTTTGTGAAGCTCATTCTTTTGGCTAAGGTTGTTCTATTGCTGTATTTCTCCCTTAAAATGCAAATATTACTTCATGTGAATACTTGTATTATGACCCTCTGTTCCCATAAGCCAGAGAAGGTATTTGGTATGTCTGAATGCTTTGTAGGCCTCAGTAGAGACCAAAATAAAAAATAATTAAATAAAAATCCAATAAATATCTTGGATTTATCTCAGAATCAGTAAATAAGTTTACAGACTAGCCAACATACTGGAGGTAATCATACATATTCTATTTTAGAGAGAGAGCTAAATGTTTCTGTTTTATAACATATCAGTAACTTTATTACTGTGGTTTTGATATCTAAGTTATTTCCAAATATAATTTGTGACCTTTGGGCATTCTCAGATTCCATGACTAATGATTATTTTGTTTATATTAAACACCCCAGTATATTTTTTTAAATTTCTTAATAAATAAAAAAAAAATACTAACAAAAAGAATTTCCTTGAGAGAAATTAGAAACTTGTCACAAGGGTCATAAAGGAAGGCACTAAAGGCCAGCAGATGAAGAAGAGTCCCAATGCCACATTACTATGAAAATCAGAAGTTTCATTTTAGCACAAACCAGAAAAGATCCAAGTGGAACACTTGTGAGAGCTATGAAAATGTATCCAGCTTCCAGGCTAAGAAAGCTTCTAGCAAGGACCCTGAGGCCTGGTTAAAAAGACCAAATAAAAGTCCTGGAAAACTAACAAGAATGAAAATGAAAAACAGAGCACACTAATCAAGGAGCATCTTTGTATACAAAGAACCAAGAAAAAAGGATGAAGGCTTGAGATTTCATAATATTATTTGATCCCTTCTGTTGTTTTTTCCTAACTCTATCAATAAAAAAGTTTTAAAGGAAAAAATGAAATATGCAAGTATAAACCAAGATATAAATAAATACATACACATACACATATGTGTGTGTGTAGAGTATATCTGTTTGTGTATAGATGTGTGTGTGTGTATGTATAATTTGTATGCTGGAAACTACACAATGCTAATGAAAAATTAAAGATTTAAATAATTGTGGAGACATATCATGTTCATGGATTGGAAAATAGCAGAATTATGATGTCAGTGGTCTTCAAAGTTGATTTGTGAATTTAGCATCAGTCCTAGAAAAATCCCACACATTTTTATTTGTAAATATAAATGAAATAACTCTAAACTTTGTGCGGAAAGGCAAAAGAACTATAAAAGCTAGTTTGTTTTTTCAAAACAATTTTGAAAAAGAAGAATAAAGTGGGAGGAGCCAATCTATCTGATATCAAGACTTATTATATAGCTGTAATAATCCTATAGTACTTGTATAGGAATAAAGACACACCATTAGAACACAGCACAGAAATACACCAACACATACATGCCAAAATGATTTTAGACAAAAATGTAAAAAGAGTTCAATAGTGGGAAAATAAGTTTTCTAACAAATGTTTATTGAAGTGATTGGACAAAGAAGAAAGAAGTAGGAGGAGAGAACTTAGTTTTAAGTAAGCCTTACTCCTTATACAAAATTTGAAGTGTTAGTTCAGAGGCTTGAGGGGCCCAAGGTAGGCAGCAAAGTATGGAGGGAACCCATTGGACTACGGTAGATGATATGTGTGTTGGTCTGTTAACCCTCCCTGGTGGGATAGGGGTTAAGTGTCAGTGCTATCACACCATCACCATTGCACCCGAATTCAAGCCCCAGCCAGGGGACTAACCACATGTGGCTCAGCAGACCTCTCCTGCCCCACCCACTGTTCCCCTCAGCAGCATATTTCAGTAGATCTACCTGTTCTGCTCCCCACTTTGTCTCTAGTAAATCCTCTCAGCCCCTGTACTTGTGGCCTACACCCCAGTTCTTCTATGTATAAACAAATAAATAAATCTTTAAAAAGTAATATATATCAGTAACATCTTTAAAGGCACATCACCTGAAGCAAATAAAATAAAGTGATGTAGCTAGGGCTACATCAAATTAAAGGCTTCTTTACAGCAAAGGGGACATCAGCCAAAACAAAGAAACACCCCACTGATGAGGAGAAAATTTTGCATACAACACTAATGATAAGGGACTGATTACAAAGATCTATAAAGAGCCAAAGAGGCTCAACAAAATCAAAGTAAACAACCCAGTCAAAAAATGGGCAGAAGAGCTAAAAAGACACTTTTCCAAAGAAAAATACAAATGGCCAGCAGGCGTATAAAAAAAAGTGTTCAATCACTTGTAAACAGGGAAATGCAAATCAAAACCACAGTGAGATACCATTTCATATCAGTGAGAATGGCCCATATTAAAAAAGGAACCCTCCTGCACTGCTGGTGGGAATGCAAACTTGTCTAACCACTATGAAAAGTTGTGTGGTGGTTCCTCAAACTACTAAAAATGGAGCTTCCATATGATCGTCCAAATTCCATGTCCTAGGTATTCTACACAAAGGACACAAAAGCATTAATTCAAAAGGACATCTGCACCCCTATGTTTATTGAAGCAATAGGTAAGTTATGGAAGCAATCCAAATGCCCCAAAATAGATGACTGGACCAAGAAGAGATGGCATACTTTACAATGGAATATTATTCATCAATCAAAAAGGATAAATTCATGCCATTTGCAGCAACATGGATTATGCTTGTTGAAATAAGCAGAAAAAAAAAGAAAATATCAAATGCTCTCATTTATAGCAGACATGTAGAGAAATCAAATAAGGGATCAGGAATACAAAATAACTATAATAAAGTAAAAATCAAAATCATCAGGTAACTATAGACCAGAGACATTCTATAAGGGAAGAAGAGGGAGAAGGATCAAACAGGGGTGGAAAGAGCATAAGAGACTATAGTAATGGTGCACAGGTGAATTGTTGGTGAACTACTCTGGGAAATACACCTGAGAAAAGAAAGCAATCATTGTAAAAATAAAAATAGAGTAAATTTTAAAATGTATAAAAAATTATCTATTGATAAAAATAATAATAAACCAAAGCCAGTACCCAGAAATAAAATAAGCACAGGTTATTTAAAAAATACTTATTTCAGGTTGTTCCTAATGTGCTACATGCATCTTCTACCAGATGTCTGAAAACAGAAATTTTATCATGAAGATTAAATTGTTACAATACAAAGTAATATCTAGAAGAATGACAAAATTGAACTCAAGTGCATTCATTTTTTAATGACTTTTTTTTTATTGAGGGAACATTGGTTTACAATATTGTGTATGACTTGGCGAATAGGTTCACACCTCTTCAGATGTATTTTTAGTTACCACACTACCTACTGTCAACCCCCAAACACCTGTAATCCTCTACCATAGGTCACTGGGGCCCTACCCCCACTTTGTTCCCACTCCTACCCTTCTCTCTCTTATATATATATATATATATATATATATATATATATATATATATATATATATATATATATATATATATATATATATATATATATATATATATATATATATATATGTATATATATATGCATTGTTTTGTTTAGTTTTGTCTGTTCCTTTGTTTCGTTTCTTTATATTCCATATATGAGTAAGGTCATCACTTGGATACATTCTTGATGGCATAGGGTACTCAGGTGAAGGAGCAATGATGGTCATGGGCCATTCATGACTTGGATTTTTAACCTGACAGTTTTTCAGTAGGATTTCTGACATTGTGGACACCCCAGAGATTAGAACTTACCAAAACAGCACCCATTTCCTTCCACTCAAACACTAGAGTTTAAAAGCTGCTAAGCCCCTTGGGTTATCACTCTGACTATGCCAAGTGAAAGCCCCAGGCTATAGAGTTGGCTGTTTAGACTCTTTGCACAATGATCATTTGCTGGCCCACAAATACATTATGCAGTTCACTGCTCAGGAAAGTTTCCTTTTTGTTTGAGTTACAGGGATTAAAAGCATTACAATTTAATCCCTTTGATGCAGCCAGGCCATTTTGAAATTGAATGTTTTTCTATTAACTCTCCTACTGGGAACCAATTCACTGCTGCTGTAGCAACAGAACCAGGCAATCCTCATTAATTACAAAATTTCTTCCCTTCTGACTTTGTAAGATTTTTCTAAAATATCTAATAACAAAAGCGCTTAAGTAAATCTATGGGGTTAATCAATGTTTCATGTAATTTGGAAAAGGAAACTTCAAAGCCTTTCAATAAAAAATAGTGGAGGAGAGAGATGAAAACTAGTGGATTAAAGAAACCAGGGTTTAAGAATTCATATGTTTTCAAGGATCAAGTCACATCAACTCTCAAAATAACCAAAAAACTAATCCATTTTAGAAAATTAGCAGACATTTGTCTTATTACAATTTTTAAAATGGAGAACATGAGGTTATAAATTAAATTATGTATTTCATTCAGAAGCTATTAATGCTCCTGTTGGATTTATAGCCTCCAATTGACAAAGACCCAGTTAATAAACTGTCAGGAAGGAAGACTGCTCATCAGATCTGCCTTCAGTAGATAGGTTAAATGAGCATTCTCCATATGGAAATCACAGCGATGAATGAAGTCAATTTTATTTTCCTTTGTCAGTGCCAATGGAGAGAACTATATTGGAAAGATTATGTCTCATGTAGAAAAATGAATGTTATACTTCACTGTCTGCACCAGAGAAAATGGAAGAAATCAGTGCTGAGGAAATTTAAGCATCCCAGATGTAGGCTAGCACATGCTGAGAGATGCCTGCACACTGAATAATAAGGGAAAGAGGGTGACCTTAGAAGAAGCATCACAGGAATACCACAAGATGCAATGCATGTTTTTGTGTCAAAGCCAGATTTGTGCAAACTTAAAATTACAGCCTATTTTAACATATTATTTCTCATCAGTACCTTTGTTACCTATTTGGCAATAAATTTGTTCCATGCATTGTTACAGGCATCACCTCTAATCATGACTGTTTTCACTGGATTATCTTTCTTACACTGAGTTGGAATTCATTTCCTGGGACCTCCATTAGATTTTCTCTAAAGAACAGTGATGGTGAGGACTTGTTTACAGTTGTTTAAGAGCAAAGTACTATGCTAACTATATCATGAACTTATATCATATGCTCACACACACCATGTCTAAATTCCTAGCCATCTTCAAGCATGTAATGAGATACATCTCTTTGAAATGTAAAAGTTGAAATTCTTTTAAGAGGTATCACCATTCAAGTCCCCAAGTCTTAGGTTAGTTCTTCATAGCTGGAGCAGATGAAGGGTAAAAGAGGTAGAAGGGAAGGAAAAAAAATATGGGAGAAGAGCAGCTTAGTTCCAAAGTTATCTACTTGTCCCTAGTAAGACCACACTCCACCCTTACCACAACAACCTCTCTCTCTCACCACCAAGATCCTGTCAAACACGAATAAGCCCAGACTCTTAATCTCTCTATAACATGCTCAAGGTCTATCTTTGCAAGCACCAATTCCCTGTTAAATATTACCTACTTTCAATATCTTTCTTCCACCGATTGCACAATCCTTGAACCACTGACTCACTCTTGCTTTATCATAAATATTTGCATTTTGGTTAAAATCATGGACTTTGGAGTCATGGAATCTCTGCTTAACCACTTGTGTGACGCTAGCCTCATCACCCTCATCCATAAAATAGGGATAATAATAGTACTTACATAATAGGTTAGATGTGAAGAACAAACAAAGCAGCATACGGAAAACTCAGACTGCCTATCAAGGATTAAATACTCACTGGTAGTTAGGTAGTACAACTCCCATTTATCTGACGTGCTTTCACCAGGAGAACGTGATGCCTGGTGTTTGCAAACTGGCTATGTATACATAATATAATGATAAAGCAATAGGGTCCATGATTTTGACCCTCTGACACCTGAGGTTTACTTACTGGAAGACTTTAATTTGCCTGATTCTCCTGAAATAATGGAAGTGATGCCACGGTGTGCTTCTGTTGCTTTTCATTTACATTGACCATAATGAGATAATTTATCACAACTATGTTGAAGTAAGACCATCTATGAATGGTATGAGGATAAAGAAATGATCCTGGTCATCTCTTGGCCCGCAGACTTTCTTTAACCAAAGGAAGGTTTTCTTTGTTTTTGGTGAAATAAAGAAAATCAAAAACAAAGAAACTTAGTGAATTTGGTTTCATTTTATTTTAGACAGGGACTATACTTTCTCCAATCACTCCCTATTGTTTTGTGATCATCATGTCACATATTCACACATACTCATCATTTCCTTCACCCAACATCCTTAAAGTTATTACCTCTGTTATGTATTTTTGTAAAGATTTTTTATTTATTTGTGTATACAGAAATAGAGTGCAAGCCAGAGGTGCAGGGATGGTGAGAGGATTCACCAGAGACAAAGTGGGGAGCAGAACAGGCAGGTCAATAAAGTACACTGCTGAGAGGAGCAGTGGGTGGGTCAGGAGAGGCCTGCAGCGCTATGCAGATCACTTCCAGGGCCAGGGATTGAACGTGCATTGAACATTGGAGTGACTGTGTCTAGCTTGCAGTGTTGTATTCTTACACATTGTGATATGTATTTGAAGAAAATGATAAAGCCCTAAAAAAAAAAAAAAAAGCGTGAAGGGTTAAATTTGTCTCACTCTTACAAATAAAAAAACAATTATTAGAAAAAATTGCATAGCAAAAAATAAACAAATAACCCTAAGAAATTATATAAGAAGTAAATATGGGACCTCCTTGGTGGCATAGGGGTTAAGTGTCAGTGCTATCATGCCATCACCACTGCTGCCTACCTGAGTTTGATTCTCAGCCAGGGAGCTGACCCACATACCACATAGCAGACTTCCCTGCTGCTGTCCTTGGCAGAGTATTTCAGTAGATCTGACTGTTCTACTCCCTATTTTGTCTCTTATGAATTCTCTTAACCCCTGTAGCTCTGGCCTACAATCTAGTTCTACCTAACTGAAAATCCAATAGAATACCTAATTCAAGTGTGTGTGGGGGGGGTATTTTATTTCATATATTTGAAACACACTTGATTTTCCCTCTATCTCCTACCTTGTTCTTGGGGGCCTACACTCTATCAAGTCAAGGAAAAAATAAAAATGTGGACTTTAGTTTGTGGAATAAATTACAAAGACTTTCCCCTTTAGACACATGAGAGTTATTCTCTTAGACAGGGATTTTGTATCATGGACATTTCCTCTAAAGGAAGCTCCAAAAAGAGATCAGAGAGAATGAACCTGAAGCCCCATTAGAACTGTAAGAGGTAGAATGGATTCTCTGGACTCTGTGCTCTACATAGAAATGAGTAACATTTCTGACAGCAAAATCCCTCCGCACCTCCTAACATTAGTCTGTAATGTATGTCATTTGTCTCTGTTATAGTACCTATATATTTGCTCAAATATTATTCAAGATTTTTCTGTGAAGGTATGTTTTAGATGATTAAATAAGATTACCCTGAGTAATATAGATTACCCTGAATAATGTGGGTGTTTCCCATTCAATCAGTTGAAGGTCTTAATAGAAGGATACTGACCTCTCTGTGATGGAGAGGTAATCTGCCAGCAAACCACCTTTGGACTCAAACTACAACTCTTCCCTGGATCTCCAGCCTGCCAACCTACTACTCTACAAAGTCTGGGCCTTCTAATTCTGTATGAATGAGTGAACTACTTTCTTAAACTCTGTCTAGGTATATAGGTAGAGGGATGGATGGATAGATAGATAGATAGATAGATAGATAGATAGATAGATAGATAGATAGATAGATAGATAGATAGATAGATAGATAGATAGATAGA
>NW_004567102.1:33564874-33575561 GCF_000260355.1 Condylura cristata
GATGGATGGATGTGGAGATACATATACATATGTTGGATCTGTTTCTTTGGAAAACCTCAACTAATATTACTCCATTTTATTAAATCTAAGATCTGTACTTTTTCACATTTGACATCTCCTAAATAATAATAGTATCTTAAGTTGATACTGTTTTAAGTGAAATGAGTTTTCTTAATATTTGGCAGAGTTTCCTGCATCTCACCAACTAGATCTTAAATTGGAACATGTAGGCAATGGTTTGTTGTATTTAGCCAAATGATTATAGTATAGCCACCATTCATGATTTGTGTGTCCACACGGTGACTTCTCTTCAGGATGCAGAAATTTGCACACTTTTAAATAATTATTTACCATAATCTTATAATTCATCTGTCACCTGTAAGCTCTGAAAAAGTTCTTTTCCTTGGGGATGCGAAATATGAGGGAAATAAAGCTTAAAAGGAATATTTCAAAAGAGAAGAATAGTAAGAGAACAGAATTATGTTCTCCATAAGTCAGCCTCACTGCACTCCTCCTCTCCTTTCAGTGTAGATATAATTATTGGCTTTTAAATGCTATGAACCACCTTCTTTTCCCTGATAACCTTTAAGTGAATCTTATACATATATAGTAGTATAAAGCTGTACTACCAAAATTTATATAGTACTGTAGATTGTAAATCTATTAAACTTTATTTAAAAAAAAAACTCTTCATTTGCTATTCTCTATTCTCACACCCACAATCCTAGTATATGCAAGATAATAAGATACTTAAACATATTTTAAAAGGAGCCTCAACTTACCTGCCACCAAACTTCTAGTGTAATTTCCACTCTCAAACTTACGCCATCTATCCTTTCCTCACTTGCTCTTATACCTCAACTCTGGTGGCCTCTATATTTTTCACAGAGTTCAAGAGTTATTTTTCTTCTGTTTTGTAATTTCATTTGCTTTGGTTAATTATATTCCACATATGAGAGAAACCATTTGTAATTGTCTTTTACTTTATGACTTATTCACTTAGCATAATCATCTTAAGTTGTATACCTGTTGTTGAAAAAAGCAAGATTTTACCTTTTTAATAGTTGTACAACATTCCCTTGTGTATATATACCATTATTTATCTAGTTTCATCCATCCAAGGGCATTTAATTTGTTTCCATGTGTTGGCTGTTGTGGATGATGCTGCTGTAAGTACGTACAGGGGTGCATATATCTTTTTGAATTATTGTTTTCATGTTTCTCAGATATATACCTAGGAGTGCTATGACTACTGGGTCATATGGTAGTTTTATTTTGTTTTTTAAGGAATGGTGATTGTCTTTTCTAGGTTGTCAATACCTTGAATGTAGCTTAGTGAAGATGGCAAAGATTTAATGTCATCAAAAAGTCTGAATACTGGTTCTGCCACATACTGGCTGTCTGATTTGGAATATCACATTGTATTTTTCTGTTTGGAAAGTGATGATTATAATATCTATGCTGAAGTGTTTTATGGAACTTTAATTGTTGAAATAAGCAGGCCTTCAACACCTCAATTAGATGCTGTAGTTCCTAAAGGAAGTGTACAGGTAGAGATAGGTACCTGGTAGAGGCGCCTGACATTGCTGGCTTGATGTGTTAGTACTCACAGAGATGCCAGCACCAGCTGATGGAGTTTCACACCTGGAAAAGGCAGCTTAGGCAGAAATGGTAGCTGGCGACGTTCTGTCACCCTTTTCCCATTGTAGCAATTGGCACAGAGCCTTGCACTGGGAAGATTATCATGTTTGTTGAATAAATCACAAAGAAGTGTTTTTAAAAGAGCATACCCTGCTTTTGGTTATCTATGTAGCATGCAATAAATTTCTCAGCCTAGCTCTTATGAATACAATGGGGGGGAAGTATTCATGGTATGATCCATTTTTACCCCAGATTTGAATGGTTTCAAATGAGCTCTCTGCTTTATTATATTACTACTTAAGTTCTCTCTTCTTTATAAATACTTGTTCATTTAAAAGAAAACAACAAATAAACTACAGATACTTTAGTTAAAACATGAATTTACATCATGTTTATGGTATTCATTTGAATGTGCACATAGGAAACAAAAATTGTCATTTCTATTTTTTAAGAGATAATGTCTTCACAGATATCTTGGTGTCAAAGATATTTCCCCTCTCATTTCTTTGCTTCCCTTTTCTTCTGTTTTCTTCCCTATTCACCATCTGTTTGAGAAATCAATAAATGAATCATCCGACAACAAACGAACTCCGGATGACATATTTTAAGCTCCATCTGAAATGAATTGAAAGTTTAAAAGGCCACATAACATCAATTGGTGTGCATGCTATTTTTGCTAAAAGATGATCAGATGCTAAAAGGGTATTTTGTAACAAATTGTCCCAGGAACTATCACATACATTCTTCTTATGGAGCCCTGGCAGCCATTTTGAATTTACTGTTATATCTCTGTAATTCTTAGAAAAAATTATTTACTATGGAACAGTAGCATTAAGTCAGAGAATAGAAACTAGTATCTAGAATAAATGTTGATACTAAATTTAAGATTGTAATGTGAAGAGCAAAGCACAAAGAAACTGGAATTTGAGGACAGACAGGTGAAAGGAAGGTAGACACAAAAGAAGTGTAGAATGGTGGATGGATTTAGATTCAAATTCCAACTGTGGAAATTGAGTGGAAACTGCAATCAAAACAGGAACTTCATTTATTCAGTGGGGCCATTGATTAAGTTCTTTGTTAGGAGATGATCCAGACAGTGAGGATACATCATTGAACAAAATGGAAATCTTTGAAGTCAGATTTTATCTCTGCAAGGAAAGATATAATAATTAATGGGACCAATAAATGATTTATAAAGTATATTGAAAGATAAATAAATGCTGCAGAAGAATAAAAAGTTGAATTTAAAGAGATATGGGACTGGGGACTGCCACAGTAGAAATTTAAGTTTAAATAATGTAGTCTAAGTGTGAGGATTATTTAAATATTAATTTTTCATTATAAAATAGCAGAATAACTAAATTAAAATGAAATCATTTTGTAACATGACACAGAGAGAAATTTCATGACTTATGTTAAAAGAATGACACATTTTTCACTGAACTTAAATAAATTACATACTGTGCCTGTTAACTCCAAAGAGGCTTTGAAACATTTCACAATTACTGGTGGGGACAGTAGTATCAGGTATATGGACATTGATGAGATGAAACTGTTTTTAAAAGACCTTGATCTTGCCAGTAAAATCTATGTACATGTACTTGTATTCTTTGTCTTAACATACAAAGTTTTATTAAAGCAGAAGACGGACAAGTAATTATCAGAATGTTATGACTAACAAAATAAGTTAGTGCTGAGGATTGTGGGAAATGCATGTCCTGAGCAGCATACAGATGACTTCATCTTATGTGGTTTTGGCCATGTAAGCAGTGAAATTATCTCAGCAATTCTGTGAACTGGACTTTCTTCATGATTACCCCTCTTCCCATCTGGTTGTCCCAAGAGAATTGATTACTAAGTCAAACTTTGTGAGCATTAAGGATGAATGTAAATTCTTGAGAAACATCATAACAATATGCAGAATATGCAATGCTACAATTTCTCTAATGAAGGAATTCAGGAAAAGACTAAATACTGCCAAAAAGTTTATGTTCCGAAGTCTTTTTTTCCGCTCAGCACGTACCTTTTCAGCTCTCACTTTACAGGAAGTTGACAAAGGCTTTACAGTTAGCCCTTTATCGCCTTTAGATTTTAATATCTTAAGAACATGGTTAATGCTACATATTTGTGGTTCAGCTAGTGAACTCACTGATTACACTTGGCAAGTGTCATAAATGGCAGCAACCCCACAAAACTTAGGCTATAATAGTAATTTCTTCAAATTTGAAATTCAAGATAAATTCATAAATTTGTCAAGGAAGGGTGAGCATTTTAAATCATTCTATCATATAACTTGAAATTTGTGGCCAAGAGAATTCAGCTAAGTATTTTGTATCACTTGATCATTTGAAGATTTTCCAAGAAACTGTAGACTAAACTTAAAGCAGGATATTGTGTTAATCAACTTTTAAATATGAATATAGCCCTGCCAAACTGGTTTCCTTGAAACCTCTTTCATTTTGTGTTACACTATGATTTTTTTCATGTAAGAATTGAAGATAAATGTTCAGTGCTGTTAACCAATTTTGTTACTTGAGTTAGTAAGTTCACACATCTCTTTCTCTCTCTCTTTTTCTCACTAACACACAAACACACAAGTACCTATTTATCTATCCATGGAAACCCTCTCAATTTATGACCTGGTACAAATTTTTCTTTCCTGAAAAATGTCAGAATTTTCCAAATAAACAACTCTTTCTATCACTCCTGCTCTGCTGCTTCTGACCTTAACCCAAAAATACTAACCATGGCCTTATAAGAGACAGTCAAAATGACTTGGGTGAGGGTTAATTAAATGATAACTTGGGGCCCTCCCTGGTGGCGCAGCGGGTTAAAGCACTGCACTGAGAAGCTAAAGCCACTTCCGCATGAGTTCGATTCCCGCCTGCCCCGGAGGTGACCACATGGTGTGGCAGACCTCTCCTGACCCGCCCGCTGCTCCCCTCAGCAGTGTACTTCATCGATCTGCCTGTTCTGCTCCCCATTCTGTCTCTGGTGAAGCCTCTCACCGCCCCTGAGCCTCTGGCCTGTACCCCAGTTCTGTATGTACAAATAAATAAATCTTAAAAAAAAAAAAATGATAACTTGGGTGTTACATCAGGTGTGCAAATTACTGCCCCTTCCGGAAAGAAATGAGTGCGTATCTGACTCACTTATAGAGCCCTGTGTGGTAGTCTGCTCTGGTTTGAGAGGCAATAAATAGGCTTCACTATGACTACTGTGATGTCTGGCAGTTTAACCTCACAGTTGGATTACAGCTAGGTGCCCTACATAGAGCTGCTCTCAATAACCACACAAGGTTACCAGAAGGAAACTTTAACTGGTGAGACTGCTGGAGCCACAGCTGTCCAGGAAACTGGGAACAGGGTGACCTCAGCTGGCTTCCAGAAATTTTGAGGACTTCTATTTGGTTTCCAGGAACAATTCAAGGTGTTAATTCTGATTTATAAAGCGGTCTATGTTTTGGGCTAGTTACCTTAGAGATCAACTCTAAGGTTAGAGCTAAAGAGTTCCCAGATTTACACTTCAGACACATAAGAGCAACAGCATTCCATGAAAAGCCACCATGAAGAGAGTTAATGGCTGCTTTAATCTGACAAGAGTCTTAGTTTGTAAAGTCAGACATCTGCCCACACTACCCTCCATCTCCAGCTTCACTTACTAAGAAGAAATATGAATATGGAGAAATAGTTTAATATTTTAAGTGTTAAACCATTTAATGCCAATTTTTTAAAAAACTATACAAATTCCTGACTATTAGATGATTTTTATGAATCCATATTACATATAAATTTGTTTTAAATAAAATATTTAAACTGTATCTTTTCATTGGCCAACACATGTACTCATAGCAATGAAATTTGGGTATTTTAGGTGTCATCATCTGTAAGTACACTTTTTAAATCTGCCTTATATCTATATAGTAGGCATTTACAAAGATTTGACAGATTTTTTTATGAATCCCTTTGTAAAATTCATTTGATCTGCGTATATGCATAAAGGAGAAACTTTTCCTACTGTTTTCCTAATCGACCAGCTTCTCATTTTCCCAGTAAGTATTCTTTGAATACCCAACTAGTGAATTTTTGAGGTTGTCTAGTAATTTAACATAAATATTCCCTGGAAGGGCAGTATCATCTATGCTCAATGCTACTCCATTTTAATATTCTACAGTGCTTTTGGACCTGTCACATACCTTTCCCTGGAAGGTTGTTTTCCTAATATTTTCTTAACAGAGGTTAAAGCAAAACCCACAGCATTCCAACAAAGTAATAAGAATAGCAGGATTGGCACACTGTATCTCCTTAAAGGAAGCTTTTTCTTTATGTGTTTTCCACTAGCTCAATGAACCTATAAAAAATTAGCAAAGTAAAACTTGGCAAACTCCTCTAGCTGCACTGCTAAAACATAAATACAGAGCACATATATATGATAAGCCATATCAAAGGACAAGAAATGAGTAAGGCAAAAGCAAAATCAACATTTAAGTGCACCCAAAAGTGCATCATTGAAACTATGTGCAACTGAAAGTGCAGGATGTCGCTATTGGATAGTGACTAATGAATACAAATACTTTTGTACTAGTGTCAAAGACAGAGAACTGCTGTGCTAAAAACACTGAGAAAAGTGACAGTTAGAAATTCCCTTTCATAAACTCACCAGTTCAGCCACTAGCATAGAAAGTAAAGATTGTTAGCAAAGCCTAACCACCTAATTGCTCAAGTAACTGTCTTTGCTTTTATAGGCTTCATTATTTTGAGAATGAAGGAAGTGGCAAACCAGTAGGATTGTAATCTATTATCTGTTACCCCTGAGAACAAGGATGCATTGTGACACTAGAAAAATGTCAGGGAGAGACAGACATAGGGGAGACTCATCCAATAAATGCTATACTAGACACTGCAACACTGCCTTCATCTTTCCTTCACCTGAATCACTGTACTGCCAGTATACCAGGGGGGTACTGCCAGTATACCTGGTATTGTAAGAAGGGGAGGGAGGGAAAAGAGTAAGATTTTACAGAAAAGCTTTAATAGGGTGGAAAAGAGATGTCTTTACACCATAGTTTCTTGAACCTGGTCTACATATTTGTGAACTAATTAGTGGGCATGGACATGCGTACACACACACACACACGAGCACACCCCCATGCCATGGACTAGTTTTTCCTACAGATTATTGAAGACCATGCATTAGGTGGCAGAACATATGATGAATCTCCAGGCCAGGATCCTTGACCAGCGCAGATAGCAGAAGCTGGGTAATACATATCAAAACACACTGTTTCTAGTCACTAGAAAGTGCATGAATAAAAGTAAATGCAAAGGAGGCTGCAATTGTAACTTTGTTTTTACTGACGGTAACCTGACTACCAAGTATGGTCAAAACAGCTTTTTGTTTGCTTGTTTTAAGCCTTAGAGTTTGTAGCTCTTGGCTTTTATGATTAAGACATCAATTTTGAGAAAATCCTTTAATTGTTATGCTTTTTGAACCTTAATGCGCATGCCACTCTAAAGGCTTCCTTGTCTGCCTCTAAAATGTCAGCTTCAGAGCTTCCAGTGCAAAGCTGATTAGAAAGACTGTTAGAGGGAAAGGATGTCCTGAAGAACTCCACAGATACAGGCTTTGTGGATTCCACCCCCACAAAGCGAAAATATCAATCCCAGCAACAAAAAAGGGAGAACTGCTAGGACCCGAGGGCGGAGTTCAGCAGCCATTTTGGGGTTTTGGATATAAAATCAGACATGTTGGCCAGAGGGGCTCTCTCCTTCTTGGTTTGTGGCTGGTAGCTAGTCACTTATATCTTGATCAGTTTTCAGTATGCTTTGGGGTTCCAAGTCAGCAGGACTGGTATGATGCTTAGTTAACTTGTATCTCTCTCTCTCTCTCTCTGTCTCTGTCTCCCCCTGGGTTGATTCTTTCCGTTTTTTATTTCCCTTGTAAATAAACCCACTGTTCACCTTTTTTGTGTGTGTCTGCAGTGCAGTTGAATCTTAAGTGCACAGGTGAGGACCCACAGGACAGGCAACCCAATTCACGTTGGGTTGCCCTGTAGCAAGACCATAAACTAGATAGCCAGAAATGTTAAAATAAAAAAGTTATTCATTTTCCCATGAATTAGAAGATAATGTATAACGTTTAACATAAGTCAAGTTTGAAGCTAAACTTCAAATAATCCTAAAATCAGTTAATAAAAATATAAGATAGAGTTAAAAGCTATAGGAGTTGATGATCATATTATCTTTCCCTCATACTTTTCCCTGTACAAAAAAAAAACTAAAAAACTCAGAAATAAAAATATGAATCAGGAGAAGAGTTCTAAAAAGCAAGATATGTGTGAGATAATAATTAAGTCATCATGTTTTATAAACACTTTGGTTCTATAAAAATACTTTTAAACATTCTTAATGAAATGTTTGGAAGGGAAAACCCTATGTAAGTACTAATGTAAAACAAGATTGAATTATTTTGCTCCAAATTAAAAATTAAATGCAGATAGATGTTAGACATCAAAATACTAAATATCAATTAGATATAGAATGGTGTACCAGGGTCTCCCCGATGGCCCAGTGGTTAAGTTTCAGCACTGTCACAACTATGGCCTGAATTCAGTCTCTGGCCAGGGACCAAACCTGTATATGGCCCAGCAGACCTCTCCTGTCTTGACCACTGCTCCCCTTAATAGTTTATTTCAGTAAACCCGCTTGTTCTGCTCCCCACTTTGTCTCTGGAGAATCCTCTAACTCCCTGTTCCTCTTGTTACCGGGTAGCCCAGAGTGGATGGCACTGTTTCTATAGATGTCCAAGATGTTCCGGTTGGCGCCTGGTCCAGCAGAATACGCACAATTTCCTCTTTATGCCTTGCACTGCCTTGATCAGAGGGGTCCTGTTCTCATCATCACACAAGTTAAGGCTGCATTTTCTCTCCACAAGCAGAGTCACTACGTTCCGGTGGCCATGGGCAGTGGCCAAGTGGAGGGCAGTCCTTCATTGGGATCTCCTTTGTGTGGCCCTGTGTATTCCTCTATTTCAGTCCATTCAACTATATCTTCATTCTTTTCTTCCTCAGAACCTTTTTTTTCTTTCCCTTCTTTTTGTCCTTTCCACTCTTTTCCTCCTTTTCAGATGTACTAAGATGTTCTTTTCTAAATTTACTCATTACATTGTAATTGTTAATTAAGCCACTGGCAAGGGCATATTGTTCATCGGTCCTTCCAAACAAGTCTTTGGCAGAGTAATCAACGCCATGCTGAAACAGCAGTTTAATGGTATCTGTCCCTTCGTAACTTGAAGCAAGCACAAGGGCTGACCTATTAAACTTATCAAGAGCCTTTACATTCGCTCCCTGGGCTATCAAAAATTTTGCTACTTTTTTGTTTTCTGCCATTTAAAGCATATAAAAGTGGTATCAATCCATCCTTGTTTTTTACTTCAAGGCCGGCCTTGTGTGAAAACAGGTCAGTTATTATTGACTCGTTCTCATGGGTTTGAGCCCCACGTTGGGTGCCACGTGGACTGGGCCGCCTGTCTGTGGGGCCTCACCCACACGCTCACAACTCAGTTACACTTCAGGTACACACAAAAGGATCAATAACGGGTTTATTTAGAAAAGGGGAAAGGAATAGGAAACAACTCAGGGAAAGAGAGTGGGGTACAAAGTAAGTGGAATACCTTACTGCTAGGCTGACTAAACACACAAAGTCACGCGGTCTGGAGAGCTGCTTCCCAAGCGAGAGAACGAGAGCCAGCAAGATGCACTCCCCCCCAAATGTCCCCAGAATCCATTCCTGCTAGCTCTGCCCTTGGGTCCTCGCAGTTATCTCCCTGGTATTGCTGGGAGTTGTAGTTTCCAATCACTAGAGTACAGTGTAAGGTATAGAAAGCTGGAGTGGGGGGTGGAGTCCATAAGACTCTGCACATTTCCTTTAGGACATCCTTCCCCTTAACACTCTGACCTACACCCCAGTTCTTCTACACACACAAAAAGAGATGTACCAAGTAAACATTATTATTGGACAGTTAGGTGTGTTTTAGATAGCTAGAAGATCTCTTCAAATCATCTGGAAAATTGTATCTATCCGAAGATATTTACATTAAAATCTTAAATGAATCCTTGACATATAAAAGAAAGCTTAAAAACCACTGATCCAAAGGATACATCTTACACAAGTCAAGTCTTTCCTGTAACCAGTAGTGCTTTGCTTTTTTAAATATTTCTTTGAACTTAAGGTTGTTATAATTACACAACTACTAAGGCATTATCACAAACTTTCATAATATTTGGTCTGTGCATTCATTGCAAAATGCAAATTCTTTTTTATCATCCATACTGTGCAGAGGAAAGAAAAGTGCTCAGTAGAATAGAGGCTGTCTTATAAAGTAAAACACTGAATTTGGAACTTTAGCGGATTGATATCAAAACAAAAATTATGTATGTCCTGACCAATTTTATTATCAATAAATTACAATAGAGTTTCTTTATTATTTTTCATTATCGTAGGTAAAAAAGTTCTTCTGCTGCATTTTAAAGGTGTTCATAGGCACTTTTAAGTATTTATAAAAGTTTATTTGGCACTATGTTTAATGGTTTGAGTACTATGTAGCAATCATTAAACTGTAAAGACTTTATTTAAATAAGCAATCTTTCATTTATTGAATATCTCATAAAAGCTTAAAGATATTCTTGTCTGTATTGTCCAGGAGAAATGAACGAAGGCCAAAAGATTTTTGTTTATCTAAAAGAATGCATTTTCTTCTCTAGACTTGTATGTATCAAAAGTTTCCCGTTATGGGAAATGGAAAGAAAGTATCACAAAGTTGATAAGTCAGTCCAAAGTTCTCTTTATGGTGGCAAAGAACTTGTCAACACAATTAGGAATAGATGTTCATTTGTTGTCAATAGGCATGATCAGATGAAAGCAAAGTGTGGTTCTTTGCCAATTTTTAACCAATTGTATTAACTGTATAAATACAATTCAAGAGATATTTTTAACATTTTTAAATATATATGTATATGTATGTATATATATATATATATATATATATA
>NW_004567102.1:33575661-33613794 GCF_000260355.1 Condylura cristata
GCATGTAAGAGCTGGGGTGCAGGCCAGAAGTGCCAGGGGTGAGAGGATTCACCAAAGACAGAGTGGGGGAGCAGGACAGGTAGATTGACTGAAATACACTGCTGAGGGGAGCAGTGGGTGGGACAGGAGAGATTTGCTGTGCCATATGGGTCAAATCCCTGGCCAAGGATAGGACTTATGCTGCAGTGGATGTGGATAATGCTGCACTTTAAACCCCTTGAGCCACCAGAGAGGCCCTCAAGAGATGTTTTGAAGATTCCCAGAATTCAAGTTTTATCTATACATTTATTGTGATAAAGCACCACCAAATTTTGAAACATATCTAACTTTAAGGCATTATATTAAAAAAAAAATTTTTTGCAATATTTGACTTTTGTTCACATTTTGTTCTAGTCAATTTTAGACTCCAAATGAAAGAGAGAAGTTACTATAGGAAGAAAGAATATTTGGAGTTTTCACTGTTTGGTCCATAATAAGGGTTTGATTATTGATTTTCTATATAATAATATCAAACTTCTTATTTTTGATATTCAAAGTTTTTATAACTTTTCCTAAGAATTACCTGTCTTGATTTGCTTTCCAGTTTAGCAATGTGCTTAGGTAATGGATTTTGGGAACAGGAAGACCTGGACACCAGCCCCAGTTCCACCATTTATGGACTGAGGAACCATAGCCACTTGTTAAATGTCTCTGAGTCTTAGTGTTTCTCTGAGTCTCAGTGTTTTTGTTTTTTAAATATGAAGAATACAAAACAGTAATACAAAAAAAATTGTGCATTCCTGTGTTCACAGCAGCATTATTCACACTAGCAAGGCCACAGAGTCAACCTAAATGCCTATCATTGACAACTGGATAAAGAAATTGTGGCAATACTACTCTACTCAGCTATTGAATATTGCTCAATAGAATCCTACGCAGGTTCAATAAAATACTACTCAGCTATTGAAAAACATAAAACTGAGTTTTTGGGAGCAATAAGGGTGGATTATAATGTGATTTTGCTAAGTAAAATAAGTCAAAATTTGAAAGACAATTAATGGATAGTTTCTTACTCAGTTGGGGAAATATCAACTCTGTCCCTTTTTCCCCTCCTCCAAAAAAAAAATGGCAAGCACAACAAAAATAACTCTGACTATATGAAAAAAAGTGAGTGATTAAAGGAGAGGAAAGAGAGGAGGGGATAGAAAGACTAATGTGCTAGTGTATTGACACAGGAGCTTCAGTTGAGGGTGAATGATGCATGTGCCATGTTGAGTTGTGAAACTCTACTTCTGAAATTATATAGCTTTGAAATAAAAAGTAAATCAGTAAAATTTGATTTTAAAAAGACATGTAAATTGTGTCATTTAATACTCCAATCTGTGAATATAAAACTAGCTAATCAATGTTGAGTAGTATTTGTCACAAAATAACAGTAAACATCAGCCACTGGAGTTAAGGTGTTTCTGTACAAATGTCTTGTCCTTCCCAGTTGTTTACGCATTGTATACTAACTGTGTTCTGCCTCATCACCATGACTTCTCAGACAGTGCCACACATCCAAATGCCATTCATACTCAAGTCTCTCCCACATACCTCTTTTTAGAAACTTTCCTCAGAATTTCTTCAAACATTTTTCTCATCAGGTAATTACTGGCTATATATATCATATGATATATATAATTTTTTTCTTGGCAAACTTTAAGAAAAAAATGTTAATGAAGTATCATTGTTTTACACATCCAGGGCACCCATAGTCCTCCCTCATAATTTGCTGTGCTCTCCTCCTACTCCTATCCAGACTTCCAGCCTTTCGCCAAACCTTCCCCTTTTGGATGCCTTAGATCTGTAGTCAGCTTTCAAATGTTGGTTTTAATGTTAGTCTTTTCTTTGTTTAGTTCTCTGTATTCCACATGTAAGTGACACCATCTGGTATTTGTCTTTCTCCTGACTTATTTTGCTTAGCATAACCCCTTCCAGCTCCATCCATGTTGCCATAAATGGCATGAGTTTATCTTTTGTGATTACAGTGTAGTATTCTATTGTGTATATACTCACCATCTTCTTGAGCCATTCATCAGTTTTTTGGGTATTTTTGTTGTTTCAATAATTTGGCTATTGTAAATACACATAGGAGTGCAGATTTCCATTCAAATCTATGTGTTTTTGTTTGTTTGCTTATTCTTCAATACACATCTAAAAGTGGAATTGCTATGTCATATGGCAGATCCAGTTTTAATCTTTTGAGGAAACTCCACACTGCTTTCTATAGAATAGTCTACATTCCCACCATAATGGTGTAGAGGTTTCCTTTTTTACCACACCCTCATGGTAGTTTTTGCTCCTGGTCTTTTGAATATGGGCACTTCTCACTGGCGTAAGATAGTATCTCACTGTGGTTTTGATTTGCATTTCACTGATCATAAGAGATGATGAACATTTTTCATGTGCTATTGGCAATCCGTATGTCTTTCTTAAAGAACTGTTCATTTAGCTTTTCTGCCCATTTTTTAATGAGGTTGTTTGTTTTCTTTTAGTTTAGTTGCATGAGCTCTTTGTAGGTCTTTGATTATCAATCATTGTCAGATGATTGGTGTGTAAATATTTTCTCCAATTCATTTTGGTTACTGTCCCTTTTGTCACACAGAAGCATTTCTTTTTTTTTTTTTTTTAAGTTTGATGTCATCCCAGTTATTTATTGTTCCTTTGTTTACTCTGCTGCTGGAGATGAATTGCAAAGATGTTTCTGAAGTTTCTCTTGGAGTATTTTGCCTGTGTTTTCTTCTATGTATTTTATGGGTTTCATTTATTTTCATTTTTTCCACTTTGAGTTGATTCTTGTTTATGGGTTAAGTCAGTGATCTAGTTCATATTTTTTTCATGTGACAGTCCAATTTTCCCAACATTATTTATTATTTCCTTGTTTCAGTGTATATTCTTTACTCTTTGTCAGAGATTAGCTCTACATATATGTGTGGTTTATTTCTGGACTCTCAATTCAATTCCCTTTGCTTTATGTGTCTTCTTTTGTTCAGTACCATCCTGCTTTAATGATTATGGGATTATTGTATAGTTTAAAATCTGGAATTATAATACCACCATTTCCCTCCCCTTTTTATCAGGAAAGCTTTGGCTACTCAGGGTACATTTTTTGGTTCCGTATAAATTTCAGTAATATTTGTTCCATTTCTTTGAAAAATACCATTGACATTTTTACTGGGATTGCACTGAATCTGTAAATTGCTTTGGATAGGATGACTATTTTGACAATCTTGATTCTTTAATATAGTAGATAATACTTTATTGCTATCTGTTATCTATCTGTATTTGCCTAAACTATTTCAATATTATGTTTTCAATCTTTTGTGGTTTACGATTTCATGGATTTGTAGTCAGTATCCCAAAACAGATAGTAAATTTTTAAGGGCAAGCTTTTCTTATATATTTTTTTATTCTCCTTAATAATCAGCAGAAAATCATGCCCTTGTATGCATGAAAAGTTATAACTAGTAGTGTTCTGGAGCAAGAATCAATGTATACATCTATTTTATAATTCAACCTTCAATTATGTTTTATCAATAGCTTGAAACAGGCCATGTTCTGAGTATACTATGAAAACTAATACCATGAAAATTAGCACACAACTCAAATCAATGTTTTTTTCCTTTCTCTTCTCTTGCATTATTCTTTCCTTCCTGCCTGCCTCTCTTCTTTCTTTCTTTTTTTGAGAGCAAGTTGTTTTATAACTGAGCACATACTGGTTATAATCCACAAAGATAGATTTACAGCCCATCCATATTTTATACATAGATTTAAATACATTTTAACTATTGAACACATTCAGACAACCTGTGATTCTCTGCCACAATCAGAGGGTGTTTTGTGCACATAGGAATAACACATTCTATTATTATTGGAGAAACTCTAGTTACCATTTAAACATGAATTTCCTTTACATCTTTATATTTGATAGATAAGCCATGTATTTGTATAACGAAGCTATGGATTTAGGATTTGTTTTTCGGGGATTTTTGTCTTTAGAGGAATTTACTGTATTAAAGACAAGTGTCAATCAAGAGCTATACTAATGACACAGCTGAGGTCAGAGTAGTCACTCAGGAAAAATATCTACTTAATGCTTAATTTTAAAATCTAATGTTGGCCCCTCCCTGGTGGCCCCAGGGCTTAGAGCACAGCACTATGAATCTATCAGGAACCACTGTAATATGAGTTCAAAGGTTTGATTCCCAGCCAGGGAGACATGGCTGAGCATGGCAGACCTTGCCTGTCCCACCTGCTGCTCCCAACATTGCTGTTCCTCAGCAATGTATTTCTTCCCATTTTGTCTCTGGTGATCCACCTCAGCCCCCTACACATCTGGCCCATAACCCAGTTCTTGTATGTATAAATAAAGAAATCTTTTTTGTTGTTGTTAGAAAATAAAAATAAAATGAAATGAATGTTTCTGAAGATGAGAGGTAACTTAAAGGAAAATTAACATATTTAATTTTGTTCTGTAATTTTAACTTTAATTTTTAAGATTCCACTATCAGCACTATAATCTTGAAAAGCTTACATTTGTTCTTTAAAATCTTTGTTTGCTTTTTTAAAAGATTTTATTCATTTATGCATAGAGAAATGGGGTATAAGCCATAGGTGCAGGGTCAGTGAGAGCATTTACCAGAGACAGAGTGAGGAGCAGAACAGGCAGATCAATGAAGTACACTGCTGAGGGGAGAAGTGGGTGGGTCAGGAGAGGTCTTGCCACATATGGGTCACCTCCAAGCCCAGGGATTGAACTCACACTGAAGCAGCCAAGGCCAGCTTCTCTGCTGTGCTCCAACCCACTGTACCACCAGTTTTGTTTTTGTTTTTGTTTTTTTTTAAGCCCTCATTTTTGCATTTTTTAAAGCACTTCCAATTCAGGCACTGAGTCCACATTGAGGCCCCCTGTATCGTGTCCAGAAGAAGAATTCTCTAGTCCATAATGAAAATGGGGAGGGCATGTTAGCAAAATCTTTGTTTGCTCTTGGTATATTTTCTGTCATGTAAATATTTCTTGTGAAGCTATGTAAAGTACCATTGATAATAAAAATCATGATAAGGTTTTATTATGTAAGCCTCCTATTTAGGGAAAACCAGAAAATTTCTCGTACCACAGAGGTGCAATAATAAATCACCTTAACCAAGAAATCCAAAGAAGTACTGAATACCCAATGTAGACCCAATCTATGAGGCCTACCTTCTTGGTTATGATGGTGTCTAGCAAGTATTAAAGACAAATTAGTATTTACACAAGAATCTAATCCACACATTAACAGAGGTAACTAATGAATATTACCAGACAAAAATTGTGCATCTCTAGAATATATTTTATGACAGGAACAAACATTCCAAGTATTTGCCTTTTGTGGGATCACTAGAAACTCACCATTCACATTCTAAATGAGGAGAGTATCCACTATGGGACTTCTAAATAGAGACCCAAGATTATGGTGCTTACTAGGACAAAGCAGTAAGGAAAAACATCCAAACTAAAAAGGCAGTTTACTTTGTAAACAGTAATTTTAAATTGACATTTGACTTCAGATAAGTTGAAACATCTGAGCTTGAATCCCATGCCAAATTAAAACATACATAAAAACCATACTTTGGGGTTGCAAAACTTTCAGAGATGGAGTGGCAATGTAAGTATATTCTTTACACAGACCTGTTCCTAATCATGTATCCTCTGTGTTTAACACACTTCACTGTCCAATGTCCCAAAAAGGTGTCTAAAGCTCTGTTGATCCAACTTCTACTTCATAATTCACTCTTAGCTCCAGTCCCTACCTTCTCATGCCACATTTCTTTCAATTGTCTTGTTTTCAGGTCTTACCGAAGATGTAGTTAAAGCACTAATTCCTATTTATTTGGGGGCAGGAGGGTTTTCAGCTTAGACCTTTCTCCTGGAAAACTTTGCTGATTCCTAAAAGAAATGTTAGGTACTCGTCACATTTTCTCCATACCATGGGTACTTTCTCATGTAACATTATAATGTATTTTAAGAGTCCACTTACTTATCTCTACCTATTAATAGACAGGCATCTTCATAAAGGCAAGTAGTCTGTTCATTTTGTCTTCAGCACTATCACTTACATAATAGATTGTTATTAATCATTTGTTTGACTAATTAACAAAAATTTCATATTGGGTAGCACTTAAGGTACAATATATTGTCTTGGAAATTTACCACTGGATATGACATGGTAATAGTTATCATGACACTAGTATTAATGTCTCTAACAAAAATGTTAAATTTTTGAAATCTATTAAAATTATCAGAATAACCCAGGGGGAAAATACCATTCCTGTGATAGCAATCATTACTACTGCCAATATCAATAGCATTCCTTATTACAGATACAGAATTTGTCTTCTCTTAACTACTATCCTGAAAACATATTTCCTACTCTATTAAGTTGTTTCAGATTTGCATTTTTGAATTTCTGGTCTTGAAATATGTTACTTTTCCAAATACGTAAGAGTTCCCTGATTCTCACAAGAGAAATGTGAGTGATTTCTATATTCCTCAAAAAGAAAAACAAAAGAGAGAAGAGATTTACATACAATTTAATCCAGACAACTTTTGGAAAAGATCATAACATCTAGCTCATAGGATACCTGAGAAATAATCTGGTTCAACACCAAGCTGAGGAATTAGTAACTCTTTCCTCACTTCAAAGGAAGGGGATAACAACCAGATTTAACTAATTGGTAGGCAAACATTCTTCCTTAAAAATAATGCTAGTCCACACATGTTTACACGCTCACACATACACATATATAATCATTCCAAGTGTCATTGCCACTATACATAGAACAAACAATTTGCTTAAGCTTAAGGAATGAGAACACTTCTACATACTTCTCTGATCAAGGAAAACAGAGTATGCACAGACTCAAAATAATCATATCACATCTGCCCAAAAGGTCTTCAGCTTTCTCCTTACCATTATGACAGACTCTGCAATTCTAAGACAAGAAACAATAAGAGGGGTTAGACTGAGTATATTGCTACAAACCACATTAATATGAAAATACATCCCTATTTTATTTTTCATAAATCACATTAACAAAATGAATCTAAAATTCATTTCATAACTGAAGGAGTGACTGCATTGCTCTTCCCATGTTAAAAAAAATAAGCAAATTGCAAAGTTGGCATATTTCCCTCTTCTCTCGCATAGCATTCCTCCTCACCTCCATAGCTCCTCATTTGCACCTGATTTCTGGAAACTTTCTTTGATCACTCTGAACTTAGGAATCATCAACCAAAGCCAGTAACATCAGAAAGGTCTTTTGAGATTTGAGAAACCTAGCCTGTTACAGGCAGAGAAGCTGCAGTAAGAGGCTCCCACAAGGTAGACTGAAGCATACCGCCTTTCCTTTCACAATCCAATAGGTGGAACAAGGTAAGAAGGCCAGGAATCTTAAGCTGGTGTCAAAAGTCTCAGAAGAAGTTGGGCAGGTGATGTTGGTTGTCCAGAGTATATTACTCATCAGATAATGTTAGGAACCTGAACTCACATTTAAAGTCAGGAACTGAGGAAAGCAAACAAGAATAAGATAAACTCCAAGGCCAGGGAAAAGGAGAATTTCAGAAAGGTTACTGGGATAGTAACCTTTGAAAACAAAGATCAAGGTAGAAGTAGATTATCAAGCTGAGCTTGGGTCAATAATGGGTCACTGTTGACTCGATGTTGAGCCAGTGAGTGTTGATTTATGTGGCTCATGAAGATCCTAGAAAAGGGTGTGCTAGGCCTTGAGGTTTTGAGAGAAAACATGCTGCATTGATAAAAGGTTAAAATGCCTGTACTTAGAGCAGAAATAACCATAGCTAGACATGAGTCAGTAATGTATCACTGTCACTAAAAATAATCTATCCCAACTAATCCTTCTTTCTTCTTGGCATTACCTACCACCACTGTATCCTTCAAAGTGCTCAGCTCACAGCTGGGCACAAAGCCTCTTAAAAAAAAATGAACTACTTATTTTTCAACTTTATTTTCCAAAGTTATTGACTATAGGACACTTGGACCCCTTAATTCCTGACACTTATCAATCATCAAGTCCTTTCTGTGTCATCCTCTCTCAAATCTATCAACCTCTGTCATGACCCAGTCTCTCCTGAAACATTTCAAAAATGTCTTTTAGAACTCCCACTTCAACAGTGGCTTTCAACTAATCCACTCTATAGGTAAAAACCAGAAAAATCCCACTTTAAATATCCAATTATGCCTAGTTTCTGCTTAAAATTATTTATCACTCTTTTATTACACTTTGGATAAAATTCCAATACCTAACAGTGACCCCCAAGACCATGTGTGATCTGGTGGCCCAACTTCATCACGAGCCATGCTTCCCTTCCTCCTCTATCCCACCCACATGAGTCTCCTTTAAATTCCTCTTAGAGAACATAGTTGCTTGCCACAAGGCCTTTGCACATGTCGTTTCCCCCATCTTACCCAGAACTTTGCATAACCACTTCCTTCTTTCCATGCACAGAAACATGATGCTTTCTTTCTGCCCATCCCCCATTCTTTCTCTGCCTTAGAGAGCATAGTTTAAGTAATGCCTTCACTGAACCATTTATTGTTTTCACTTATTTATTATCATCATGGGTAGTTATTAGTTATTTTCTGGTCTACATTTATATTACTTCTCTTTAGATTATAATATTATGAAGTTAGGGCTCTTATGTGTTTTTCCATACCTATGTCTGATGCATAAAAGGCACACACAAGTATCTGTCATGTGCAGATTTTAAAAATGAGATCTGACTAGTTAACATATGATAGATGCTAGAAATACAAAGTAAAATATATCCAGGCCTCTATGGCTTAGCTTGTATTTCTTCCTAATTACAAGTTCAATGATACCATGTTAATTGCTTAAATGTGACTATTAAAAAATGCATATGGACCCAACCTGGTGGCACAGCGAGTTAAAGTACAGTACTAAGAAGGTAAAGCCACCTCAACATGAGTTCAATTCCCGCCTGCCTAGGAGGTGATCCACATGGTGCGGCAGACCTCTTCTGACCCACCCGCTTCTCCCCCCAGCAGTGTACTTCCTCATCAGCCTGTTCTGCTCCCCACTGTCTCTGGTGAATCCTCTCACTGATGCTGTATCTCTGGCCTGTGCCCCAGTCTGTAATTCATAAATAAATAACTTTAAAAAAAAAAGATGTATTACATCAAAGTATACTATCAACAGAGTGAAAAAAAACACTCAAAATGGAGGAAGATCATTATTTGATAAGAGGTTAATGTCTAAAATACTTAATAATAATATCTAATATATTATACATAATAATAAAATATCCAACTAAATTATTACTTAATTATATCCAAAACCCACAAAATGGGAGATCATATATTTGATAAGAGGTTAATATATAAAACACTTAAGTCTCTTACAACTAAACAAGAATAAAAAAGAACAACCTAGTTAAAATAAAGGTAAAGGATTTGAACAGACATTTCTCCAAAGAATGCATAAAATAACAAATAAGATTATGAAATGACACCCAAATCTTTTGATACCCATACCATCAATTTCACTAGGGAAATTAAAATCAGACTTACAATGAAAAACTACTTCACACAAATAGTATTAATAGTATTTCTATTATCAAAATAGAAAAGGAAAGAACAAAACAGAAAAGGATATATATGGCCTATATCAAGGATATGGAGAAATTGAAACCCTTGTTTTTTGTTGGTGGGAATGTAAAATGATGCAGCTAATATGAAAACTAGTATGGCAGATCCTAATACATTTTAAATAGAACTACCATGTGATCCAGCCATTCTATTTCTGAGTAATGCCCAAAAGCATTAAAAGCAGAAACTTGAGCATATTCACCAGTGTTCATGTCAATATTATTCACAGTAGCCAAAGGTAAAAGAAACCCAGTGTCCATCAACGAATGAATGTATAAATAAAATGTCTGTACATGTGATGGGATATTATTCATCCTTAAAAAGGAAGAAAATTCTGATACTCTATAGTGTGAAAGTCCTTTGAGGGCATTATGGTAAGTGAAATATGCCAGTGAAAATAGGACACATTTGTATGATGCCACTTACTTGTGGTATCTGGATAATTAAATTCAGAGACAGAAAGTTAGATGGATGGTTGCTGATAGCTAGGATATGAAAACAGCAAGAAGTATATGTATCTTCCTTTAAGAAGATGAGAAAAATGCTGGAGATGGATGATCATCATAGTTTTACATGTGTGTGCTTAGTGCCACTTAAAATGGTAAAGAAGATGTGGTGCATATATACATAATGTAAAAAAAGATAAACTCATGCCATTCGCAGCAACATGGATAGAACTAGAAGGATCATGCTCAGTAAAATGAGCCAGAAGGAAAAAAAAATATTGAATGTTTTCATCTATAGGAGGAATACAGAGTAACCAAATAAGGGATCTGGGGAAAAGCAAAAATAATAATAATAGTAACTAGCAGATGCATTCTGCGAGGGAAGGGAAGGAAAGGGATCAAAATAAGGGAGAAGAGCACAAGGGACTATGGTGTAGGTTTATGGATGAACTGGTGGTGGGAATTTTACAGGAAATATACAATTATATAAAAGATATAAATAAGAATATATAAATTACCAAAAATAGTTAAAATGATATTTTATGTGTATTTTATAACCATCAAAAATAGATACCAATGTGTTATGGGAATATAAAAAAGCAAATAACTGAATTGGGAGAGATTCTGGTGAGGGAACTAAGGACATTACAGAAGAGGTCAACCCCTAAACAGAAAGAAAAAATTGCCTTTGGACAAAAGGGAGAGCATGAATAAATTAAAACAAGTATGAAAGTACATGGTTTTCCACTAGGGTTGTCAAGTCCAAGCCTGATGCTTTATCTTGCATGATTAATTGTACAAGTCTACGATAAAGAAGCCAAAATAATATCACTTGAGTATCGCACTCTGGCCATAAAGAGTTAACACAGTAAATAGAATTAAAGATCATAATATTCTATCAATATAATTTAGCATAACCATGTCAATACCAAAATGAGGTGAAACAGTGTTTCTAACACCTAAATTAATTTGACAGACCTAGAAAAAGCTGCTTCAATTCATCAGAATGTGTATCATCTCATACATGAAAGGATGAAGGAGTGAATGCATGATCCAAAGAATGAATTTTAAACAAAAAAGTTAGTGATAGAAGAGCCTCTTTTATCTGGTTCACTGCATTAAAAATGGGTTAAATACCTTCTGAGAAAGCAATTTACAGTCTTTCAATGACAAGTAAACACATTTCTTCTGGACAAAATAGTGTCAGGTTTGCTCATTTTTCATCCTTTCATAAATCATCTCACTGAAATTTATTCTGTTTTTCATTTTCCCCTCTTCTACATTAGAAACTACATGAGATTTAGTTAAGCATCCTCCACCCAGTGACTTGGGAAAATGGAGGTTGCTTTTGTCTTTGGTTTTTCCCGTAAGTATGTTGAAAAACTATATTCTTCCTTCATATCAAAACCCATGTAGTTTATTTCTAATTTTAGTTTCCCTCTGTGAACAGCAACCTGCAATCAAAATTTTGGCAGATAAATATATCACAGGGATTTTCATTTTATGAGTGCTGCTGTTGAACTTAGATGTATAATATGGGAAGTTAAAGAACATTTTTCATAGGAACCATTTATCTCCTCTTTGCTCCAATCACACTGCAACCCACCTCTATTATTATATATACCATTTCTGCTGTATTCAGAAATATATGATCTGTCCCATGAAGGTGAGATTAAATTTAATTTACTCTTTCATTCAATAATCATTTATGAAGTGTCTGCTGTGAGCCATGCACCAGACTGTTGGTTAGAGAGATAAAGAGAAATCAAATAGAGTTCTTCTCCTCAAGTTCTTCTTTTCTATTTCATTACATAAATGTATATACATTTAATTTGTTACATTAAACTCTAATGTCTCAGGTTGAAGATAGATGAGGGAGTTAAGTTTCATCAAACAATCAAATGTTTCTATAATGCTCTCACTTTACTATATTATATTCTTGTTTCATCTGGTAGGTCTCCAATAGGAAATGTTAAAGGACCTGTGGCCACAAAGATAGCAGAAAAAGGGAAGGGAAAGGTCTATTTTGACAAAATAGGCAATGAAGGGAAAAACAAGGGAAATGGCCCACATAAACTGACAATGTCCATTTGCTGATAAGGAGCATCCGGGTCAGTCTTCAGTGCTTTATTTCATACAGGATCTTCTACTTTTTGAAATTTATTGAATTTATAATCTAAAAGAAACTAAAATTGAATTTATAATTCAAATATTGACCAAAATGCTTATGAAAGACACCCATAAGCACAGGTATCTGGAAGAGAGATGAAGGAAGAGCCTATCATGGTACTATCCTGTTGACTAATACAACAAATAATCATTGGGTAAGGAGACTTAGAGTCTTGGCAGGACTTTTTAAATGTACCTATATTCTTGGCTGTTTAGTAGATTAAACCAAATTCTTTTCCCATGATTTTCTACTTAAGAGGCCCTTCATAGAAAATAACAATTTTCATCATTTTTTTCAAGTTTTTGAAGAGTTAAACTGTGTGAGGTTCTATGCTGGGTGCTGCAGATTCAAAGGTAAATGTACTTTCAAGAACAATTGGTGCAGTGAAGGGGAAAACAAATGAATGTGCTGATGCGGACAAGATTTTAATCCCCCTGAAATTCATAGTCACTCTAGTCACTTATGTCCTCCTTACAACTAAGAGAGCATTTAACATGATTTCTTAACCTTTATGAAATACAAAATTAGAAAAATAGTGAGGAAGAACTAAAAAATATATATTAAGATGATAAAAGAATGAAAAGGCTAAATCACAATATTGAAAGGAAAGATTGAAGCAGTGAGATTAAAAGAAAAAGGTCAGTCCCTCCCTGGTGGCACAGTGGGTTGGGACGCAATACTGTGAGACTGTCCACAGCCACTGCAGAATAAGTTAGATCCCTGGCTGAGGGGTGGCCCATGTGGTGCAGCATACCTCTCTTGTCTAAACCACTGCTCCTCATAGCAGTGTGTTTCAGTCAATCTACCTGTTCTGTTCCCCACTCTGTGTCTGGTGAATCCTCTCACCTCCCCCTGCCCCACACTTCCCACCTGTACTATCTCAGTTTTCCTAGTTCTTGTATGCATAAGTACATAAATCTTTAAAAATAAAGAAAGAAAAGTCTCAGAACTAAAGCCAGTACTTAAACAACTCTAGAATATAAGTCTATAGTTTGGAGTGAAGAAGACAGAATTGAGAACATGATTTTGAGTTGTTCTAAGCTAAAAGCTGAACTCATGGGTGGGGGGTGAAAAGAGAAGTTAGAATATATTTTAAATCATTTTTTATCTCCAGGGCTATGCTTTTTTGTAAGTGATTCTTTTACAGACAGAGCCACATCATGTTCCAAGATTTAGTGTGCATTTGGAAGTCAGGCTCTATCATTGCAGCATCTAAAGGAGCATGAACACTGAAGCTCACAGTTTGGAAAGCCAATGTTATTTAGCAGAACTCTCAGGTTGAAGGGGCCTAATGGGTGATTTATTTCAATGTAACATTATCTTGATGTTAGTAAAGTTTCCAGGAAACAGGTTATGCATGAATGGTTGAGTTGCATTAAGAAAGAAAGAAAAAAAAAAAAAAAAGCAAGGTAGGTATTGCATAATCAGAAGCTACAAAAGGAATGTGAAGGAAAGAGTAGAGCAGAAATACAGAAATAGCTAGAACAGGTTAGAGGCACTAGAGAAGAACACAGGGAATGGGTCAGCCTATCAGTGGGTATTTATCACTCTCAATTCTGTCATCCATTGCTGATGATACTTGTGCCACCACTCCCAAAAGAAAATGGTCGCAATTTTATCTTCTATTTTAGTGAAGAACAGATGACTTAATAATGTGATATAACAAAATTAAAATTGTGATTACTTTACACTGTCCTCATAGTGAATTGTATTTACTTTCTATCTGTTTTTATTTTAAAGATTTATTTATTTATGCATAAAGAACTGGGGTACAAGCCAGAGGTGCAGGGGCAGTGAGAGGGTTCACCAGAGACAGAGTGGGGAGCAGAACAGGCAGACTGACAAAGTAAACTGCTGAGGGGAGCAGTGGGTGGGTCAGGAGAGGTCTGCCACGCCATGTGGGTCACCTCCAGGATAGGGGATCGGACTCATGCTGAAGTGGCTTTAGCTTCTTAGTGCTGTGCTTTATCCCCCTGTGCCACCAGGAAGGGCCCTCTGTCTAGTTTTTAACAAATATGGTGTTCTTGATTTTTCCATTTAGGAAACTTACCCAGTGATACAATATTATGAGAGTAGAATATGCTAATCAAAGACAGATTGACATGAAAGATCATGAATATATAAGTTGTTAAGAAAGTTGTTAAGGAACAATTTATACATTCATACAGGAGATGAATGAATCTGTGTACAACTAATTGCAGGTCAGTTGCCAGGTTGAGCCCTTTGTTTTTGTCATTTCAAAACCTAGTAATAATCCTAGAGTAGTACCATTATAAAATTCCTATTTTATAAACTCAGAAGGATTAAATAACATGCCCAAGATTACAGAACTAGCAGGCATCAAAATCAGGAATCAAAAAAGCAATTAATCACAAAAATATACAGAGAACTGATGAAACTCAACAAAAATGAAGTAAACAACCCCATCAAAAAATGGGCAGTAGAGCTAAAAAGACACTTCTCCAAAGAGGAAATGCAGATGGCCAACAGGCATATGAAAAAATGTTCAACATCACTCGTAATAAGGGAGATGCAAATTAAAACCACAATGAGATACCACCTCACCCCAGTGAGAATGGCACATCTTCAAACAACTAGCAACAACAAATGTTGGCGAGGATGTGGAGAAAAAGGAACTCTCCTGCATTGCTGGTGGGAATGCAAACTAGTACAACCACTATGGAAAACTGTTTGGAGGTTCCTCAAACTGCTAAACATGGAGCTTCCCTATGACCCAGCAATCCCACTCCTAGGTATCTACCCAAAAGACACAAAAACACTGATTGAAAAAGATACTTGTACCCCCATGTTTATTGCTGCTTTATTTACAATTGGAAAAACATGGAAGCAGCCCAAATGCCCAAAAGTAGATGACTGGATTAGAAAGATGTGGTACATATATACAATGGAATATTACTCAGCAACCAAAAAAGAGAAACACATGTCTTTTGCAGCAACTTGGATGGAGCTGGAAAAGATCATGCTTAGTGAGATAAGCCAGAAAGAGAAAGAAAAATACCGGATGGTTTCACTCATAGCAGGAGTATAATGGACCAGGCGAGAAAATAACAAAAATAATGAACAACCATAGACCAGAGACATTCTGTGGGGGTGGAGTGGGGAATGGGATCAAAAATGGGGGGGGGAAGGGAGGGAAATGCACGGGACATTCTGTGGTGGTGGCACAGGGGTGATTTGGTGATGGGATACCCGTGGGGATTACAATTGAGATGAAAAAAAAAATGTGCAAAATGATGTAAAAATAAACTTTTTTAATAAAAAAAAAGCAATTAAATTCCAAAGCTCAGCTTCTAAACCACTTAACTGTTCTGTCTTCTCAAGAATATTTTACAGGGTGTTCTGATTCTCTAGGTCTGTACATCTCTAACTGAGAGCATGTGTGTCAAACAATCCTAAAGTTGTAATTGCCATTTGCCTCATAAATAAATTGCACACAAAGACTTTGGGGTAATTCCATTCCAGCAAAATGATATTAAAAGGTAAGCATTTTAAAACATCTTATAGGAAAAAAATGACATTGTAGATTAATATGCAAAATTTATAAATTATGAAGATATTAGATTTTTTTTTAAATATGGTCTTTTTTAAAAAACGATTTATTTATTTGTACAGAACTGGGGTACAGGCCAGAGATGCGGAGGATGAGAGGATTCACCAGAGACAGAGTGGGGTGCAGAACAGGCAGATTGACGGAGTACACTGCTGAGGGGAGCAGCAGGCGGGTCAGGAGAGGTGTGCCTCGCCATGTGGATCTCCTCTGGGGCAGGCGGGGATCGAACTCATGCAAAGTGGCTTACGCTTCTTTGTGCTGTGCTTTAACCCACTGCGCTGCGCCACCTGGGAGGGCCATTTTAACCCATTCTCCCTTTTTCTCCAGGTTATTCAGTTTCATTTTTTTTTTTTTTTTAGGTACTTCAAAGAGATTTTTGTGAAATATTATTGCAGGTATGAGAGCTATGAGGAGTTTCAACAGCATTGTGGTCAAGTTTACCTTTAGGGAAATTTTTCCACAGATGAAAAGGAATACAAAGAAAGACTCAAGCCTCACTGGTTGTAGGACAGGGTATGTTAGAGGATACTAAACTCACTTGTAGATAGAGTTATTTTCAAGAGCCTGAGCAACCTCCAAGTGGACATGTCTAAGAGGGCATGTTGTGAACCTTCAATTGGCCATGTTGTATATGAGCCTGGAACTCAAGAAAGAATTCACCCATAAAGACCTTGTATTGACTTCTTGTAATATCAGCATTTAAATCAGGATTACCATTTAGTTCCCTTATAGTGCTTGATACAGAGTACACAGTTAAAAACTACTTTTTGAGGCCCTCCCTGGTTGTGCAATGGATTTAACCCACAGCACTAAGAAGTAAAAGCCAATTCAGCATGAGTTTGATCCCCACCCCATAGGTGATCCACATGGCAGGGCAGACCTCTCCTGACCCGCCCGCTGTTCCCCTCAGCAGTTGGCCTATACTGCTTCCCACTCTGTCTCTGGTGAATCCTCTCACCGCCTCTGCACCTCTGGCCTGTACCCAAGTTCTGTATGGATAAATAAATAAATCTTAAAAAAAAAATTCTTAAAAAAATACTGTTGAATGAATGAAGTGGAAAAAGGACATGTATTAATAATAGTAATGTATATGATAAGAGGTTCTGTTAATACTTAACTACCCCAAAAAGTTTATAATTAAAAACCCTTTGTATCTTTTTAATGTGACTATTAACTTGTAAATACTTTCAGGGCTCAAATCTACCTTATTTCAGCCACCCTCTGATTTGGCAAACTTGGGCTGTGGGATCACTACTGCACCTGTGAAAACCTAAATCCATTTTATTCTGACCATATCTTCCTACCCTCCCCCTCCAGCTCCCTTACATAGTGAGTCCTCAATATGTGGATGTCGTGTTCACTGTATTATCCAACCACTTGATGACTATTTTCTCCCACTCTGCATCTTCCTATCTCACTTCCTCCCCTTTACACCTAAGAATCCAGTTCATTACATCAACATTTTCTTGCCAGTGTTCTTGATGACATTAATCCTCTGTTCTTCCAATGGTTTTGGACTAGCAAAACCCAATTCTGTACCATTTACACATCTGCCCTCACTCTATTCAAAGACTGGAAAACACAGCTGAAAGAAAATCATTAGTGCCAATGCAAATTAATGTTCTTCAACTACAAAGAGATCTGTGGTGCTGCCTGGGCATGTTTCCATGCTCCAATCCCTCTCCTGTTCTCCACAGTATATTCCAAATCCCTACTTTTCTAAAACTTCCTACATTATCCCTGCCATTCAAAGTAGATCACCTCTTCTCATCCTTCACATAGAAAAAGAGAAGCTTTCATTCAAGAAAGTCCTTGAGCTTCCTGCCCCAAACCCATACATTTATTTGTATTTATCTATATTCTTTTTACCTTCTCTCCTGCCTCAATAGGTGAGGTACCCCTGTCTCATTAAAGACTAAAGTTTCTGCTGAATACAGAACCTATTCTTCTCACACTTTCAAGAAGCTGATGTAGCCCTTTCCTCTTATTCTTCTACATGAATATGTCCTTATCATTGGTTCCTTCCCTTTTACAATTAAAAAAAGTTCTCAAAAGAATCAGAAAAAAAAGTATAATAAAGTAAAAATCAAAATCGCCAGACAACTATAGATTAGAGACATTCTGTAGGGGAGGAGGAGGGAGAAAGACCAGGACAGGGGTGGGAAGAACACAAGGGACTATGGTGATGGTGCATGGGGGCATTGGGGGTTGGAATTTCATGGGGAAATCATATATTGTATACAAATGAAGGATGATGTAATAAATATATTTAAAAACTTCTCTGGCTTCATATTCTCCTCCAGTTCAATCCAACACCATAGGTTCTGTCTTTCTCGATTCCATATCTGAATCAATATCTCTAGTTCCTAACAATAGCAATGTATATTTCCCTTTGATAATGTTTTCTTGTGGTTGTGATGTATTTTAGTCTTAATTTCTACATATGTTTGTCTTTTTCTATAGCTTCTATAGTTTGCTTAATAGCAGTGTTCTTAATCACTTACAATATATGCAAATTGATTTAGATTACTAGTCTCATCACCACCAAAAAACTTACAATGTGAAGTTCAATATTCTTTTTAACCTTTTTTTTTAGAATCTGAAAGTGTGTAGAGTACTGTGTTCAAAGTTATTTAATCAATTCTTTGTGCATGTTATAGCTGTTGCTAGTATTCAGTTTTACAGATTATTTTCTTCCAGCTTTTAAATTTTATCTTATTTTTGTGTATTATATATCATCAAATTACAAATTCAAATGTCACTCCCACTTTATCCATATCATCCCATTCTCACCCACCCCCAACTGGTAACCATTTTCATTAGGTTCTTATGCATCTTTCTGACACTTCTTTTTTATAAAAATTATATTGCCATATTTTTTTACACCCATATTTTGTCACAAATGCTATCATATTATATACACTTATTGTACTCTGACTTTTCTACTTAACAGTGCGTCCTCAGCTCATTTGTGATTATTTTATATTTATGTGTTTCTCTATGTGATATTTTCATGCAATGCCTTCTCTATTTTGGTATTTAGAACATTTTTATTTTTCTTCTTATGGTCATATTTTTTTCCAATGTCTTTGTTTAATAGTCTGTTTTTCCCTTCTGAGATTTCTATTTGGTTGATCAACTCTAAATGATATACTTTGATTAAAAATACTACCTATACAACAATGAATTTACTCTCTACCTTCTCTCTCATCTCATCATTTTTTTGAGGGGGCATTTCTATTTTGTTAGAACAGACATTTTTAGTATGCTTCCTCTCCCCTGTGTTTTAATCGTAGGTATACATTGAAATATATTATATATATGTATGTGTATATATATTATATATGTTATATATGTGTGTGTATATTATGTGTGTATGTGTATATATATGGCATATACATATATATGTGGTGTATGTATGTGTATGTGAATATATATGTATATATGTGTATTTACATATATATATGTGTGTATATATATATATATATATATATATATATGCCATCCACTTACCAAAATTTCTTTAGTCTTCTTTAGTTATATAGCTCTCACCCTCCAGTCATTTGTATTAAATAGATTCCCATTTGCAGATTTAGGTCTTCTTTATTTCTAGGAAGTGCTCAATGCTATTATACTGCTTTCTTATCAAAGTAGTCCAATTATATGTATGTGAGATCCTCTTTGCCCATCTTCTAGATTTATCACTTTTTCTGATGATTTTCCTATTATATTTACATATTCTTGACTACTGAAATTTTTTCAACAGTGCCCCTTACTGTATTTCCCTTTGATAATGTTTTCTTGTGGTTGTGATGTATTTTAGTCTTAATTTCTACAATATGTTTGTCTTTTTCTATAGCTTCTATAGTTTGCTTAATTCAAATTCCTTTTCCCCCACTCTTCTCAAGTTCTGTGTTTCTTATTTGAGTGGATTTTTTAATGTATGCAAAGGCACATTTAATAATAGTGAGTTGAGTTTTCCAATCCTTTTATGATCTTTCTTTCCCTAGGACTTTTCATCAATAAAAAAGTTTGATTCTTATTTTTCATCTTCTTACAGTAGTTTTATAGTTGTCAGAAATTTTTGGTTTATTTAAATGATTTGTATTATGCTGGATTACCAATAAGAGTAATTCTTTGTTGACAGGTGTAAGGTATTTGGTAGCTTACTAGTTTTCTCAGTTTAAGAGCACCATCTTCTGTTGGCATAATGAACTATAAGTTCCTTAATAGGTAACCTTGTGAAGAGAATTGATTTGTCTTTTTATTTAGTGATTATCTTTTGTGTATTCTTGATCTTTACTTTTCACTATTTTCCTCTTATTGTTTCATCTCCAACTTCTTTTAATTCCCCACAATAGAGACCCTATCAATATTTCCACTTTAGTGAAATCTTGTCATTCATGATGAATGCAGCTGAAGGGATTATACTAAGTGAAATAAGTCAGAAGGAGAAATACAAATACCAGGTGACTTCATTCATGTGGAATATAGAGAAGCAAAACAAAGGAACCAAAAGAGTAAACTAAAACTAATCCTATAAATCTGACTGTACAATTAAAACTACTAGAGGTGGGAAGTAAGGGTGGGGGAAAGGGACCCAATGGAATTTGGTAGAGGATGATGTGTGCTTTAGGGGTGGTTTTGTATTATACTTCTGAAGAGGTATGAACTTAGGTCCCCAAATTATAAAAATATAGTAAGCTATTGTTACTGCAGTAAAAACAGTAGAATATGTGTGTTGACAAGATTATATATGTTCTTAATCTCTGTATATAGATAGACATAGATATAAAGCACTTGTAAAAAACAAAGATAATTAAATTTAAAAATAATATAATAACTAGGAAAAAATGACTTCCTACTTAGGTCCCTGTTTTTTCAAAATATTTCATTTTAAGGTTTCAAGAGCTTGTATTCTGATAAAGTGATGTGTTCTTCAAACTACATTAGGTCACCTTTAGACTAACATGGTCTTCATTTCTATGAAGTCTCCATTTGACTCTACCGTGGTGTATGTTCCAGTTGTCTTTGCCTCTTTTAATCAATCTATCTATATATCAGTCTATATCTAGCTATGTATCTATCAGTTCTTTACTCTGTAAATGAATTTTTGTTATTTTTGATCTCCTATGTTGTAGGCATGGGAATGTGTGGTTTTACGTAATCTCTATGTACAGAGAAATCTGTCTGTATGTCTGTATATCTAATCTCTATGTATGTATAGGTAAATGTAGAGTTTTAGATGCAGCTAACTATAAATTTCCTTAAATTGTGATGTTATCACTTGTAATCAGGGAAATACAAAGCCACAATGAGATACCATCTCACACCAGTGAGAATGGCCCATATTAAAAAATTAGCAACAACAAGTGTTGGCAAGGATTTGGAAAAAAGGGAACTCTCCTATATTGCTGGTGGGAATGCAAATTGGTCCAACCACTATGGAAAACTGTGTGGAGATTCCTAAAACTACTAAAAATGGAGCTTCCATATGACTTCACTCCTAGAAATCTACCAAAAGGACACAAAAATTTAATTCAAAAATAATCTGTACCCCTATGTTTATTAGCACAATTTGCAATGGTTAAGTTATGGAAGCAACCCAAATGCCTAAATATAGCTGACTGGATCAAGAAAAATGTGGTATTTTGATGGTGTATTACTCCGCAATCAAAAAGAATAAACACATGCCGTTTGCAGCCAGATGGATGGAGCTGAAAGAGATTATGCTCAGTGAAACAAGCCAGAAAGAAAAAGAAAAATATCAAATGATCTCACTAGTAGGAGGAATGTAAGGGAACCAAATAAGTGACCAGGAAAAAAAAAAGAACTATAATAAAGTGAAAATCAATATCAGCCAACTATAGATCAGAGGCATTCTGTAGGGGAGGAGGATGGAGAAGGATCACAAGGACAGGAATGGGAAAAGCACAAGGGAATATGGTAATGGTGCACAGGTGAATTGTTGGTGGGAATTTCATGGGGAAATCATACATTATACAAAAATGAAGGATGATGTAATAAATGTGTTCTTAAAAATGTTATGATATTTATCAATCATATACTAGAATACTCTTTTTATTTTTCTCAGCCTCTTTCTGAGTGACCTCAGTCACTTCTATTCCTTCAAAAAGTCCTGTAGTATAATCACTATAACAGTTTATTTTACAGCTGAATTCCACATCTATTATTAATGACCAATAAGATAGCTCCATTCCTTTCCATTATGTCCTGTATCTCTATCATCTCCTTTCCTTTATTTTAGTAAACAGTCCCAAATCACCCTCCTCAGTGACCCTGACATAGTTAATTGAAACATAAAGATTCCTATTTCTCTCAGCCCCAGTCAGATGCCAAGTACTAATAATTCTACTTTCTAAATATCTCAATACTGTGTGCTGTTGCTCTCCAAATTCTGTATTTTAGGTCATTATCACTTCTTGACTGGATTACTACAAAAGCCTCCTAAACCATACATCCTGCTAACATTTTTGAATGTTTACAACCCACATAATTTTGATAAAATTTTGATTTGATTATGGCATTCATTCAGAATGCTACATTGCCCTTATGATATAGCCTGTCTCTGTTAAAGTGGTGTATGTACAAAACCTAATGACTGTTTACTTCTCTAGGGTTTTTCTCTCACCAGCCTCTCCATTCACCTCTTCTCTACCCCTAGAAATACAGAAACAGAAATACTGTGGCTGATAGTCATCTCCAAAAATGACCACAGACATATTTCTAGTTCCACATGGTGTTCCAGAAGCATAATAACCCACTTCAAGAGTGTGCGAAGTCTAATTTTCCTCCCCTTGAATATGGCCCAGATTTAGTGACTCATTTGTTATCAATGAAATGCTGTTGAAGTAATGCTGCATGACTTCTGGCACCAGCTCATAACATACAGCTTCAGCCTCATGCCTGCCTTTTCCTCTCTTTTTTCTTCTCTGTCCTCTCCTCCTTCCAAAACTTGCCTGGATCGCAGGTTCATATGTATAATAAAAGTGACTATTGTTTAAGGCTTAAAATTTAAACCCTCAAGTAGTAGATTAGCTTGCTATATAGTGATAGAGAAGTAGAACAAGTAGCCACTTAAACCCAGATTTTTCTTGGTCTTTTTTGGTGTACACTCCTATTTGTTTTCTTACCCCCACATTTTTAGGTTTCATAGTCCTTTCCTTTGCTTAAGAATTCAATATAGAGGGTCCTCCCTGGTGGCATAGCAGGTTAAAGCACAACACTAAGAAGTTAAAGCCACTTCAGCATGAGTTCAATCCCCACCCCTGAGTTCAACCCCTACCCCAGAGGTGACCCACACGGTGTGGCACATCTCTCCTGATCTGCCCACTGCTCCCCTAAGCAGTGTGTTTCGTCCATCTGCCTATTCTGCTCCCCACTCTGCCTCTGGTGAATCCTCTCACTGCCCCTGCACCTCTGGCCTGTACCCCAGTTCTGTATGTACAAATAAATAAATAAAAAAGAATTAGTCATTCCTAATCCCGCCAAGATAGTGTTAGGTGCCCCCATGTGCCTCCTTAGCATCAACATGTGCCTCAAACATTCGTTGTAATTTTAAAATACACTTAAAGTATGCTAATCTGAAGTCTGTATGATTCATGAGTTTTGAAACATCTTTGAATCTATAAAATGTAGCACACCTAAAATATTGGATAAGTGATAATAATAAATTAGATCCAAAATTAAGTCAAGAAAAGCAAATTATGCTTGTATCAAAACCTGGATGTAAGCTATTGCATAAAATTAATAATAGGAGCTATTGTATAAAATTAATAGAACAATTACTACAATGTGTCACTTAAATTTCAATATAACCCTGAGAGAAAAGACAGAGTTATAAATACAATCTTTGTTACCTTGTCTCAAATTCCAGCTTTTCTAGAATCAGTTAAATTTCCTCAGCCTCTAGTTTCCTTATCTGAAAAACAAAAAACAAAAATAAATAATTATGATATGAAGATTAAGTTAAATCAATTATAGTATGCCTACATATGATAAATATTCATGACTTATAAATTATATTTACTATCATTCTCATTTTTCACATGAATAAACTAAGACATGTAGAAATTCATACAAAGTTAACTTTCCTGAAGTCTCATAAAGGCTAATAAAAGTCATAAATGTAGTTTCATCCCAAGTGTGTCCTATCCTGAGCTCATGCCCTGCTGCTGGACTCATCCTTCTGCTGTTTTGCTCTTTGACTTTTACCTGTTCCGTGCCTGCTCAAGTATCACGTTTTTAGATAACAACCTAATTGAAATTCAAGGAGAAATCTGAGCAAATAAAGAGGAAGATGTTATCACAGAGGGATTATAAATAACTAGTATAGTAGTGTTATAGTGTACTTGTTGGATGAACAGCAAACAATACTTGTAGGTGATAAAAATTTAAATGTTCTCACAATCTAAACAAAATTCTGTTATTGCTATGTTGATAAAAGTTGTGAAGATATTATGATGTATGCTGTGTTGAATAGCAGCAGTGAAATCGACATCTTTGTGTCAGACTTTAGAAGAAAACTTTCAGTCCTTCAGCTTTGAATATTATGTTGGTTGTGGGTATGTTATAGTTGGCCTTTACTGTGTTGAGTAATGTACCATCTCTCGCATCTTTTGATGATTCTTTGAAATAATAAGTTTATCCTGTATTTTATCAAATGCTGAAAAAGCTTTTTCAGCATTTGATAAAATCATGCTTTTATCTTTCCTTTTGTCAGTGTAGTGGATTACACTGTTTTTTGGAAGTTCAACACACTTATATCCCAGGAGTAAGTCCCATGTGGTCATGAAGTATCATCTTTATGATGTATTGCTGAATTTGATTTGCTAATATTTTTTGAGGGTTTTGCTTCTATGTTCACCAAGGAAATTGATCTGCAGTGTTTTTATGGTTTTGTCATGTTTTTGGTATCCAAATACAGTTATATACAGAGTTACTAGGCTTAGGGCTTCAATATATGAATGGGAGAACAGAATTCAGACCAAAACAAATTATTTTAATCATAAAAATGTTTTTGATTCATCCAAGTTGTTTGCATCAGTAGCTTCTTCTTTTCATTTTTGAGTGGCATTTCATTATATAAATATACAACAGATTGTTTATTCTCTTAATGGACACCTGGGCTACTTCCAGTTTTTGGCTATTATGAATGAAGTGACTTGAAGATTATTGTACAAGTGTTTTTGCAAACTAATGTTTTCATTTACCTTGGCTCAAGTTCTAGGAATGAGCTTGAAATAGAGGTTATAGAAATAGAAATAGAGGTAATTTTGTTGGAAACTTCCAGAAATTTTTCCAACAAAGTTGTATCATTTTTACATTCCTGCTATCAATTTATGAGAATTCCAGTTGCTCCAAGTGCTTATTAACATTTGTTATTATTTTCTTTTAATTTAGTTATTAAGATGGGTGGGTAACGTTAATCATGTGGATTTAATTTGCTCGCCTCCCCAATGATGTAGAACACTTGTGCATGTACTTAAGGTTGTTTGTGTGCTAGGCCATTTTAATTCACTAGAAAACAACTGGAGACTCCAGAAAATTTTTATGTGAAGTAAATGTTCTCAATGTGTCTATCACCTATATCCTCTAAAAACTTAGTTCTTATATTTCATTTGATGCTTTGACCTCTCTGTTCATCCCATATGTGACCTAAATTAAGTGCAGGTATAAGTTAGCTAAGGACATACATGACATTGATCTTAAAAATAAAGATCTGTATATGTGCATGTTTTTATGTTTCTTGTTGCTCTATGAAACAACAATGTCAAGAAGGTAGGGAGGGGAGACAGAGAGAGAAATCTTTTCTTGGTATTACAATTGGCCTTCAAAACTGGAAAAGCTGTTGGAAAATTATGTTAGATCTCTATCTCACTTCACCAATATAAATTCCAGATGAATAAAAAAAAATCTAATTATTCTAAATCAAACACATATTCATTTCTATAAACTCAGATATTTCATAAGTTTATAGTGGAATTGTTAGTCCTTTTTTTCCTACTCTTTGCTAACCTCTTCCTTTTACAGGGATTCCAAGAATTCCTGCTATGCATACCTCTGTTTCTCTTTTTCTTTTATTTTTGTCAGGGTTATTGAGCTGTATTGACATGTAATATTATCTATGTTTAAGGCTTAGAACATTATGATCTGATGTATATATAGTGAAATGATTGTTATAATACATTGAGTTAACATCCATTACCTCATAGTTACAATTTTTTTCTTGTGTTGAAAATTACTAAGCTTTGTCTCTTAAAAGTATCACTAATTGTAAAACCCATGCTGTACAGCCTCAGATTCTTACAACTGAGATGTCAGCTTTTAACAAGTACTGCCGCCCTCTACCCCTATATCTTACAACAGCCAAACTGTTCTGTTTCCATGAGTTAGATTTTAGTTTTTGTTATTGTTTAAGATTTCATATATAAGAATGATCAGATAGTCTTATCTCTCTGTGACTGACTTTTTTATTTCACTTGAAGTAAGTCCCTTAAGGTACACTTTGTTGTTGTTGGGAGCAGAATGTCCTTTTTTTTGGCTGAATAACTTCATTGTCTATGTATTTCGTTATTTATTCATTATTTATTCATTTGTTATTAAAAGGGTTTCATGTCTTCCTTAGTGCACATAATGTTACAATAAACATGGATGTACAGCTGTCTTATATTATAACATATTGTGAATTAAAAAATTTTTAAATCACCTCCTTAAAAATAACTTGTCCGGGCCCTCCCTGGTGGCGCAGCGGGTTAAAGCACTGCACTAAGAAGCTTAAGCCACTTCCGCATGAGTTCGATCCCCGCCTGCCCCGGAGGTGACCACATGGCGTGGCAGACCTCTCCTGACCCGCCCACTGCTCCCCTCAGCAGTGTACTTCGTTGATCCGCCTGTTCTGCTCCCCACTCTGTCTCTGGTGAATCCTCTCACCCTCCACATCTCTGGCCTGTACCCCAGTTCTGTATGAATAAATAAATAAATCTTTAAAAAATAAAAATAAAAAAAAAATAAATAACTTGTCCTATGCTGCAAAGTTAAAAAGAGATTAATCTAACATCTCTCAGTTCAGATGCCCCAATCCTCTATCTGGACTTTTAAACCAATTAGCTCCCTGGAAAATGTAAGCAATCAAGTCACCATGGCATTATAAAAGCAACGACTACATTTTTCGTTCATTCTTAAAAAGACTTCTTGGGATGGTGACAGAAAAAAGGTCAAATGAATTTATCTTATTAAGAATTTTGAAATAGATGTTGTTGCTTTTTCATTATGACATTATAGAATAGATTAAAATATGAAATCAAGTTCATTTTTTTGTGTAGAAAGTGCAAGAATAAAATGTCGTTCCCTTTCATAAATACCATTCTCTTGATATTTTAGTGATTGATATCTAACTTTACTTATCCTTCAGAAGCAAGCAAATATGGGAAAAACAGCTCACCGGCATTGACTAGAACTCCAGCTTTGGGCCTTAAATATGGCCCTACCAAGACATATTCTCAAACTTACTTTTTTTATAAACTGTCACACTAATTTTATGTGTAAATTATTAAAAATTGAATGGTAATACATTGGGAAAAAGTTACCTCTTAAAAATGACTTAGAGGCAGTTTACCAGTGAGTTATTTCAAGTATTCAGGTTTTAAAGATAAGCTAGTTTCTGTGTTACACATACTGTTTTACTGTTTCAAAACAAAATGGCAAATCTTTCAATAATTTTTCTGACACCATTGCAGTTTTGTGCACAATTTAATGTATCAACCTTTTAAATTTGAGGATGGAAATGAAAATAGGAACTGTGAATATGTGACCAAATTTTGTTTATGAAGACAGTCTTCAAAGTTATTTAAACTCAAAAAGTCAGAAAAAGAATAAGACAAAACCTAAGGAAGCTTAGAAGACAGAAAAATGAGAATAATTAAAATAATTGAATAAAACGTTAGTTCTTTGTAAAATATAGTACCATTTGATAAAGTTAGTAGATGAGGAAATATACAAACACAGCTAATAATGAGGAAACACATATAATAAATATGGGAAATTTTTAAATTAAGAGAAGATACTTTATATATGAGTATTCTATACAAGTTTTATGCAAATATTTAAAATATAAAAGACCCAAATATTTTATGCAGTGGACAGCTATGAATATTATTTTTATTTGAAGAATTACTTTCAAGGAAGCCTCTAGAATCCAAAAGTTATATAGGTGAATTTCTTCAAATGTCAAAAATTAATATTTTCCACACTCAAACCCACTTAGAGTGGAAAAAAGTGTGGAATTCTCTTTTTAAAAACACTTATTGAAGCTAATATATTCTTACTATCAAAATTTCAACAAAATGTAAGACCAAGATAAAAAAGAAAACTGCACACAATTTTGGAATAAATACTGATTGAAGTGAGGTAGGAATTTAGCCAACTGCATTTTAGTAGAGAATTAGCAAATTCTGCAATTTCAGATGAATAGGAAAAAGACACTCTGTTAATAAATGCTGTTAAGACTCAGGCTCCCAGCAAAACAAAATAAATTAGATCTCAGCACATACCAAGTTAAATTCTCCAAATGGATAAATTAGAAGAAAGTTTAGAAACATGTTCACAAGTGTGAAATGGAGGAGATATTTGTGTTAGTAAAGAAGAAAGCATAAAGGAAAAGTCTTATTAGGAAGACTGAGTACTTTATCCTTTTGGTCATATTTCTTCTGCTTCATTAGTTATATCATTGTGACTAAGACTACTAAATTATTATTAAAAATAATGACTAACTCTAGGATTTAGAAAGAATAATCACTTCTCTACTTAAGTTTTAGCATTCCAAAGAATACATAACTAATTTTGAGGGTATAAATTTTATAGGCAAAGAACAAAATCAGAATGGAGCATGTTGACTAAACAAAAACCAAAGATCCCTTAATATCAAAAGATTAAACTAAGAGACAAATCATAAGCTTTGGAAATATTTGCTACAAATATCACAAAGTGATAATATCTGTAAAATAAAATTCTCTATAAATTTCTCAACAACCAAGAAACAGTTAAAAAAAATTAAGACATTCATATAAAGAACTATTAAGCCCTTAAAATATTGACTGCACCTCACAGAGGCTGATAAAGTACTTATACACAGGAGGTGTGTACTAGTATTTGATTTTTGCATCTCATTTATGAATCAAATATATATCAGCTAAAGTTTTTCCATGAAAGGTAATTTTTTAGCTTATTTTGGAAGTTCATATTCATGAGGCTTTATTTACTCATCTTTAAAATCATGTTATGCATCTGGCTAGTTCAGAAACTAACATCCCAACGGTGGTTTTAGTGACATAGTGAAAGAGGATTTAATCAGGCTGCCTCACTTTTTAGGCTTGCTCAGTTCCATCATAAAATTCCTTCTTTATTGCATATCAACAGCCCAAGGCATCTTCACTTTGATATATGTAATTTAATCAAGCTCTTTCTGAATGTTTTAAACTAAGCTGTGCCATAGAATCATAACTACAGATTGTACCAGAAATTGGAGCATTTTTAAAATTTTTAATTTATTCATAATGACATTTCTACATTCAAGCAAACAACCATTTTGCTCTCTTTCCACCTCCTTTCTTAGGAAACTTGCTGTTCCCAGAGGGGGAAACAAAACAAAGAAACAATACCCACATACTGGTCAACAGGGCAATTATGATGGAAGAGCAATATATGTGTGTCAAACGGCATAGCCTTTGGGTTAGCTGGTCTCTTTGAAGAAGGCGCTTCAGTTAGATTTGAGTGGGTGAAATTGCTGTATCACCCACAAAAGTATTTTCATTTCCAGTTTCCCAGCAGACTTTTACTCATCGTTTCATCCTTTATTACTCCAAATACTGGCACATTAAATGTTCTACAATTTTACAAAATAAAAATAAATGAATGAAGGACGCTTCCCTGTCAGGTGTGAGCCCAACAAGATTCTATATTTTGTTAAGATAGAGGGAACTGCCACAGGCCAGACACATCAAATACAAATGAGACACATTAAATACCAGTGTCTTAGGCCGAAAGTCTCAGAATATTTACTAGTCTCAGTGACTCTTTGATTTTCCTTTTGGGAATAAACTCCTCCAAGGATGTGGCTTGCACAATTTTTGCTCCCTCATAAATTTCTTTTTAAAAATCAGTTAATATAAGATTTTCAATACAATGAGCTCAAGAGTGTGTAAAGTGTGGATTCCTATCCCTGTATTGCTTTTCTAAGGCTGCTGAGACAAAATGCCAACTCAGTAACTTAAACAACAGAAACATTGTGTCTCAGATTTCTGGAGGCCAGAAGTCCAACATCAAGACAGTGCTGTGCTCCTTCTGAAGATGCTGCAGAAGAATAGATTCCAGATCCTTCTCCTAGATTCTGGTAGTTTCCTGACTTGTGGCAGCATAAGTCTATTCTTTACAAGGTATTCTGTGTGCTTGTGTTTCTATTAACAAACCCTCCCCTTTTTATAAAGATAGTAATAACCTCATCTTAACTGAATCATCTGCTAAGAGCCTATTACCAAATAAGATCGCATTCCCAGATACCAGGAGTTAAGACTTCAGCATCTTTTAGGAAGGCCAAATATGAAACACCAACAACCCCATGCAGTCACTGCTATAAAAGCCCATACACACATCAGAGCAACATAAGTCAGCCCCTACACACATCAGAGCAACATAAGTCAGCCAAGCACCACAGGCAACCAGGAAACCTTGATGTAAAAATGTCAAAGGCTTCACTTCTCAAATCACAATTCATACTTTTAAACTAGATCCTATTTGATTTTCCTTCTAAAAAGTTAAGTATACCAGGCCCTCCCTGTGGCGCAGCGGGTTAAAGCACAACACTAAGAAGCTAAAGCCACTTCCACATGAGTTCCATCCCTGCCCCTGAGGTGATCCATATGGGGAGGCAGACCCTTCCTGAGCCACCTGCTGCTCCCCTCAGCAGTGTACTTACTCAGTTGGCCTGTTCTGCTCCCATTCTCACCACCCCTGCAGTTCTGGCCTATACCCCAGTTCTGTATGCATAAATAAATCTTTAAAAAAAAAAAAAGTAAGTATACCATACACATAATGGAGAAATGTTGATTCTTCAATAATCTTAAAAACTAGCTCCTCCCACATGTGTCACCATGTAAAAGATTTGTGCATTACCAGTTACAACTGGAAGTCACTGGCATTTTAGAAATTAAAATGAACAGAAAATATGTAGTTTCCACCTGACATTATTTTTTGGGGAGCAGATTAAATACTGTAAGTGGACAAGATACACAACAAAGTAACAAAAGAAAACATCTCAAAAAATGGGTATTTGATAGAGTGTTTCACAAGAAGACACAACATTTAAAATTGCGCAACTTTCCCTTTGAAATGTACAGGTAGAATTTTTTTTCTTTTTAATTTGGATGTTACTAAGAATACTTATCATATAAGATCAATTGCAATACCATATCATGATTCAAGCCGTTCCTCAGACTGAGTACATTTATGATTTAAAAGACACAGTAAAACAGCTAAAATGTTGGTTTTTCTATGTGCCATGGTTTGTCCTAAATTCTCCATATGCATTAATCCTCACAGCAACTTGAATGCTGCACACTTGCTTATCACCATTTTAAAAGAGGCCACACAGAGCTTACTTGCCTAAGGCTACAGTGCTACTAAAGAGTGGAACTGAAATGTGAACCCAAAATATCTGCCTCTAGTATCTGATTTTATAGTATTAACTCCCAAACCAGTCATTTTTTAATGTTTCCAAAAGCCAAACTAAGAAAAACTTATGCTCTTTTCACTATATTTTGAAGTCATCTTAGATGTTAGAAATTGTTTACTGAAAGCGAGTTTATAATTTATCTTACCACAACTTTAATCTCTCCTTGTTTGTCTTCACTGATATGTTTTGTTTTGCTTTGGGCTTTACAGTGCTCTTTCTTGGGTAGACCTGACTCAGGAAGACTAATTTGGGGAATAAGTTTACTCATAAAAACTCTAATTTATAATACATACATACATATGGCATATATGTGTATGTGTATATCTATAGATGTTCTTACTAAAAAGTAAGTAGAGAAATTATATATACACAAGAGAAAGAGATATTAGACTTTTCCATTTGGAAATAGGCTTTTAGCATAATAATACTAAAAGAGAGTCCTGGACATTGTTAAGTGAACCAAATCTTAATATGAACAGGTCTCTTTTTTGTCTTTTAAAAAATATATATATGAAGAGAAACTTTACCCAAAAACTGTTTCCAAATATGAAAATAAGAATGTCATTAATTTTTCTAAGAGAATTCTGAAAATGGTTAATTTTCTCCTGCAGTTTTACTTAGGAAATCTTTCCAGGAAAGTATGCTATGATCAAAACAAATTAAAGTACTACCAGTTCATGGAGTGGTCTAGATTTGGTAGGGCTCTAACAGAAACCTGAATTTTCTTCCACACTATCCCAACCGACTCTTCCACACCTCCTTCTGCGCTTGTGGGTGGCTAGTCAGGCACTGCCCTTAGCCCTTCCATTCACCCATCTCCTGGTATTAGGAAAGCCCCGCGTTAGTCAGTCTCCTGCTCTCACTCAGGAGCTCCCTCCCATGGGAAAGGGGAGAAAGAGAAGTCTGAGGTGACTGGTGGTGTTTGTAGTAAATATCCAGCTGCTAACTTTCCTCTGGTAAGATGTTGCAGTGGGCCCTTCTGAGATCTTTTACTTCCCCCAAGACTTCTGATGCTTTTACTCTTCCAGTAAAGCTGCACGCTTTGGCAGGCTTTTTCTGACTCCTTTTCCTGACTCCTGCTCTGAGTAGTGTTAACTCTTTCAGCTGGTGTGACCTCCCCTCAAGTTTTATTACTCTAGGAAAAACTGTTCTAGTCGTTTTATGAGATATGTTTAGCTCAAGAAAGCATTCAATACATTAAGTGGCATGCTATCTCCAAGACAGCCCTTTGTCCTCACTTTACCTTTAGAGGCAACTCCAGTTAGCCTATCTTTGGCAGGCTACTCAAGAGAAGAGATAGGTACCAGATGCTCCAAATTCTCAGGTACAAAATTAGATCCTCCCAAAAGTTTTCAAGGGCACTGCCGCCTGACTACTCTTTAAAAAAAAAAAAAAAAAAAAAAAGATTTATTTATTTATGCATACAGAACTCAGATGTAGGCCAGAGGCGCAGAGACAGTGAGAGGATTTACCAGAGACAGAGTGGGGAGCAGAACAGGCAGACTGACAAAGTACACTGCTGAAGGGAGCAGCAGGTAGGTCAGGAGAGGTCTGCTTCACCTTGTGGATCACCTCTGGGGTGGGGCCCTGGCTTCTTTACAGTGCTGCTAACCCACTGAGCCACCAGGGAGGGCCCCACTCTACTCTCAAACCTAGAAAGGGGATCACCTTAGAGATGACTTCACCCGGAAATATGCTGTTTCCTAAATGTTTATCCTACAAATCTAAGTCCTAAATATTTACCCTACAAGTACAATCTCTGATGATATATTTTATCTGTAAGAAAAAAAAAAAAAAACACATGTTACCAACAAGATCAAATTCCAGAATCATTGGCTAGCAGCATATGAGAAAGCAGAGTGAACTTAGAAGTAGAGAAATAGAGGCACTAAAAAAGATATAATCAGAACCTATACTGTATGTAATCTTCATATGATTTGATAAAGATAACCCTAGATTCAGTTTCAAAAAAATAATTGAATTATTATTGCACACCAGACCTATAGCACACGGTCAACTAAAAATGTAGGTGAGGGCCCTCCCTGGTGGCGCAGCGGGTTAAAGCACTGCACTAAGAAACTAAAGCCACTTCCGCATGAGTTCGATTCCCGCCTGCCCCGGAGGCGACCACATGGCGAGGCAGACCTCTCCTGATCCGCCCACTGCTCCCCTCAGCAGTGTACTTCGTCGATCTGCCTGTTCTGCTTCCCGCTCTGTCTCTGGTGAATCCTCTCACCCTTCACATCTCTGTCCTGTACCCCAGTTCTGTACAAATAAATAAATAAATCTTTAAAAAAAAAAAATGTAGGTGATGCCCCCTTTGACATCATTAGGTAACCCCATCTAAGGGAATTGATGAGTGTTTATATCATGTCATTATTTCTCTTCATCAAAATTAGTCCTACTTTTGGTTCATCAACTGAATGATGATTCTAAAAGTCTCTGTCAAAAGAGAATCTTCTCCACTATTCATCGAGAATATTATTCATCCTTTTTAGTTACTCAATGCCAAATCAATCCTGGTGCAAGACCAAAGCTAATATTAGAAGAAAAAAAGTTTTCAAGTGTTTGTTTATTTTAAAAGAACAAAATCTACCCTAGGGAATGGTGGAAAGTGTAATCCTTCTTCCCACAGGGGTGTGGTGGTGGTGGGGGGGGGGTGTTATGTGAAGCCAGGTCTGAGAAAAAAGAGGAGAGATTTTTTTCCCTCCATTTTAAGAATAGCCATCTGTGGCTTAAAAATAAAAGTAAAAGAAAAAGTCTTGGGGACTCTTTGGCTTGCCTTTTGCCAATATAATTGAATTCACTTTCTGTTCAAGCTGTGAAAGGAACATAACTATTTCCACTTCTGACTAATATGTATTTGTTTGTGAAGGACCAAAATCCTGTAACCCATGTGGATCATGGTCTTGGTGTGTATTGAAAAAGTAAAAAATTAGCACTGTTTTCACCCTGGCTCCTTTACTGGTTGAGTCACCATGTCCTTGGGCAAGTTATTTCCTCTCTGTGTACCCACTTTTAAAAACAGAGAGATAATAGTGTTCCTGACCTTCTTACCCCACTGGGATGTTGTCAGCATTAACAAGTAATAGACCCATATTTTTAGAGTAGAATGGAAGAATATTAATTAAATTTTAAAATATTTCCCCTCCCATATAGCTATATTGAGCATCTTAAAATTCTAAAGTGGATTACAGTGTACAAAAAGAGCCTAATGTAGTCACAAAAGCAAGATTATAGTTGACTTCATGGGATAAATTTTTGGAGTGTTTTCATTTTCCTTATGAAAAGTATAAAGACCACTGATATTTATTTATTATGTTTTTTTAACAGCAAGTAAGTTACCAAACAAATAAAAAATCATTGACTAAACTAATAAAAAAGTTATAGTCAAAGTAACATTGAACTATGAGTTGAGAAAAGCATCTAGACTTATGTCTCTCTAAAGCATAGTTCATTAATCTGAAAAATGAGAACGTAATAGTCATCATATCTAACTTACTGAATCAAGTAAGATTAAGATGCAATAACATGTAAATATTTTTTAATTTATAAAAACAACAAGCAAACACTAGGTTTTGTTGCCCCTGCCAAGCTAACCAGGCCATCTCTTTGGCCACCATAGCGTCACCTCTCATCTGCTTCAAGGATAGTGGTTATACCAGTTTTCTTGGACATAAAAAGAGTGCCAGCATGTTCCACATAATTAGAGATTCCACCCAGCCATTTTTCACTGTGACAGAAAAAAAAGGAAGGGAGGAAGGGAAGGGCTGTGTTCCATGGTGAGGCCATCCTTTGATTCCGCTGCAAGAAGAGAGCTTTGAAGTAGAGGTGAAGGGTCTGTGCTGACTAGGGAAAGGAACTATCTCCTTCCAAGAAGCCTTAAGTTTCTCTTACTTGAGGGTGTGTCAGTAGAGACATAAATAGACGGTTGATTTTCCCTACAATAAAGTTTGGAATATTGCCAAGCTAGTCAAGTACTGAGGGAACAGTTTGTGGACGATGGCTTTCAACACTTTGAAACACTGGATAGTAAGAAAGCAGTTGTTCTAGAGAACATCTACGGTCTTCTTTAACCCTGAAACTCAATCAGTCTGTGAATCAGCAACTATAGCAGTTAAGAAACAAATAGAGTCTCCTTGGTTTCTTTATTCCATATTAGACTGAATCACTTTGAGTCATCTCAGAAAAAAAAAAAACCTATATTTTTAACTTAAAGGGGTTGTTAGTCTTCCTTAGCCACTTTAGGCCTTCCCTATAATTCTTATAGCCCATTCCTTCCAGCAGTACACTTAATAATCTCTTTTCTTATATTGTTGTTTTCTCAGAAGGACTTGCCTTCACAACCAGAGTATAAAGTCTTTAGGAGTAGAAATCATGCTTCTGGCTTTTCATAACATTTTGTGACCTTAGTTCTCTATGGGTCATATCTGATGGACTCACTTTTATACAGGGTAGCACTTTGTATGTTTTTGTCTGTTTCACTGGTCCCTGAACATCACAGAAACAGACTTCCTCTTATACTTTGCTCTGTATTTTCCACCCTCCTCACCCTATTGGTGTTTCTACACTCCTAAGTTAATATCAATGGACCATATGCAAAAATGCCCTCCAGAAAGCAAGTCTTGAGAGATTCACCTTGGTGGTCCTGGGTGCTGCAGGGAGACTAACAGTCATTGGTGTTACTTTGCAGCAACCACGCCATCACAAAAAATAAAGATTGGCAATAGGCATTAAAGAAGAGAAAAAATGGGAGTCTCATTACTCAAAATTGAATATCAAGTGACAGCTGCCCCTTATATCAGCCATGAAGTATTTATAAGAGAAAACATGAAACAGAAAACTTGTAGAAGTTATTATCTTACTCACACATTTTTGTCCTACCAATTTATATAGTTGTTTTATATTAGTCAGAACAGAAAAGATCACCTGGTTCAAACAACTTTAAGTAGGCTAATGGGTGGGGGAAGAAGGAGCCAAAAAGAAGGAAAGTGATCTGCTCAGAACACTATGTATACCTTCCTTTTTACCGCCACAAGGGGAATGATTACTGAAATACTATTTAAAAGAAAAACAACAGTAATTTCAACTCCTTGGATACTATAAGTGGACTAATAATTTTGTTTTGTGTATGAGTTACTAAGTCATGGATGTTGGAACCTGGGTCTAAAGACTAACTCAGGGTGAAGATCTGGTAGTCTCATGCACTAAATATTCACAACTTCCTGTGTCCATTTGGAATATGCCTTTGCACACATCCTCTTTACTAAGTGAGGTCTATTTTCCACCTTCTTGATTTTGGGCTATTTTTAAACTTGCTTTAGGAAATAAAATATCATAAGTGGTGACATGCTAACCTTAGGCACCTTGAATTCCCTACCACTCTTTTACAACCTGGCGACCAACATAAGAGTAAGTCTGTATTAGCCTTCTGGATTATTAAAAAAAAAAAAAAAAAAAAAGTCTGATCCTCTATATCATCCAAATTGATGATAACATGAGCATCATCCTCCTAAAATAGCCCATTCCTAACTAATTCAACAACAGACATAAAATACATTAATGAACTTACCAGAACTAAGCAAAGATCGATTAAGTGGGGCCAGGAACTATCTAGCTATTCCATAGACTCTTAAGCAATATTAAATGCAACAAAAGAGAATTAATAGTTATTTAATCAGTAGTTTTGCCAGGCATTTTTCAGGCATTTTCCCTGTCATGAGAAGCACGTGCACAATCTAGAGATAGCCAGCAATCTGAGCCAGTAGCTTTCAAAGTGCATTCTCCTTCCAGACTGTTTGGAATCCAGTGTGAGTTGTTCCAAAAGAAGAGTCAGAGTTCCAAAGAACATTTTAAACCATAATAATCTTAGAAACTAGCAGATGGGAAATGTTTGCTTCAAAGTTACTATCTTCTCAGGCTTCCATGAGCATGAAGTGCTATTATTCTGTTTATTTTTTTTTGGTTTTGTTTTGGAGCAGAAGCTAAAAGTATGAGCAGTTAGTTAGGTAACAGCTTAGATAGAAACCTTGGTTGAGTCTGACACCAACGCCCATGCTGTGAACACTACACTATAGTCACACTAGGGAAATGGTGGTATCATCAGAGCAGACAACCAAAGTCTGAAGTGTGAAACAACTCCTATCTACAGTGGAAAGGGGACTGGGTTAAAGACTTAGGCTATTCGGAGGAAGTAGGAGGCAGCTGGAGAGAAGGCAGCTGTGTAACACCTGTCAGATGTTATTGCAGCAGTAAACAAGCCCAACAAATCCGGCTTCCTTTCCGAGGATATTTGTTTCCATGGTGAAATAATGCAAAACTAAGTAAGAGTCCTCCGTCACATCTGGGAGGAGGGAGGACTCAGGGTCACAGAGGCTTAGTAGATTACTCTGCTCTCTGCTTCTGATTCATTAGTCTCAGGGTCAAGCACTTGCTGGCCACTGGCTCTCCTGGCCATAGCATGGGCAACAAGCAAGAGGGACAATCAGAAGAGGACAAATCAGGAGACATTT
>NW_004567102.1:33614073-33639603 GCF_000260355.1 Condylura cristata
AAAAATTAAAAAGAAGAAATAGAAGAAGACATGAAGGAAAAATGGATGTGTCATAAAAACAGCATCGTTTTGGAATACACACACATACACACACAAACAGAGATAATAGAATGTAGAATCCAGAAATAAATCTACATGTATAAGAACAATTAAACCTTGACAAATGGATAAAAATCCTACAATGGAAAAAAAGAAAAACTCTACTTTGAACATATATTTGCACAAAAGTTAAGTTAGATCATTATTTAACACCATACAGAAAAATTATAATGGATTACAGATTTGGGTATCAGACCTGAGAAAATAAAATATAGAGGAGAAAAAAGGCAAAATATTCCTGTACATTGACCCTAGAGACATCTTTGGGGACTCTACCTTTGGGGGCAAAGAAAACAAAAACAAATAATATGACCTACACTGAACTAAAAAGTTTTTGTATAATGAAAGAAGCCACCACAAAAATGAAGATGTCCTACTGACTGGGAGAAGATATCTGCACTTTATACATATAATAAGGAGTTAATATCCAAACTATATAGGAAGCATATACAATTCAAAACAACAAATGGGCTGACACTTCTCTAAAGACCACATACAGTTGGCCGGCAGGCACATGAAACAATGTTCAACTTTATTTAATATTAGGGGAATGCAAATCAAAAGCACAATGAGATATCACCTCACACCTATGAGAATGGCCTGTATCAAAAAGACTGGAAACAATGTGTGTGGAGCTGAGGAGGAAAAGGAACTCACATTGTTCCTGTAATTGTTGATAGGGATGAATGTAAATTGATGTAGCCTCTATGGAAATTGGCATGGAGATTTCTTAAGAAACTAAAAATAGAAATGTCATATAATCCAGCAATGCCATTCCTAGGTAGCTATCTAAAGGATATAAAATAATTAATTCAGAAAGATATACTCACCCCTAACTTCAAACTAGTCATTACAGCGAAGATGTGGAAATACCCTAACTGCTCATTGATGTATAATTGGAGTACTTATTAAAAATATGAAAACTGGCCCTCCCTGGTGGTACAGTGGGTTGGAGCACAGCACTGTGAAGCTATCTGCAGCCCCTGTACCATGAGTTTGATCCTCAGCTAAGGAGGTGACCCACATGGTATAGCAGACCTTCCCTGACCCATCTCTGCTCCCCTCAGCAGTGTATTTAGATCAATCTGACTGTTCTGTTTCCACTTTGTCTCTGGTAAATAGACACACCCTCACACCCACACCTCTGGCCTATAACCCAGTTCTTGTATGCATAAGAAACAAAATATTAAAACTTGCCTTTGGGATATCATGGATGGATCTTGGGCTGATTATGCTTTGTGAAATAAGTCAGAAAGTAAAAAAAAAAATCAGATAAATTATCTCATGTGTAATAGGAATAACCAAAGCAAACTAATTAACAAATTAAAATAAAATTACTCTTAATTCTGTCAAATGGTGTGACTATCAGAAGAGGAGGGAAAAGGGGTAGAAAGAAACAGGAATGGGAGTCAACTTGAGAGCATGAATGGCATTAAAATTCTGGTGGTGGAAGCAATGGTGCATGCATATGTGAGGTGCAGAGTTGTACCCCCAAAATGCACGTAGTAGTCTAAACCAGTGATATGTCAATAAAAGTTTGGAAATAATCCCTTTGTACAGAATTAAGAATAGTTAATTACACACGTACAAAATTATGATGTAGCATTCCCATTTTACAGTTGAAAATTTGAAGTTTGGGTGGGTTGGGGGGAAGGTTATAATTTGCCAGAACTCAGGAAGTTGGATCTCATCAAACCTACCTAGGTTGGCAGTCACCACAACACATGCTTTTAACCATTCTTTATTATCTGTTATTACTAATATGGTAATAGAGTTTTTCTTATTGTTTTGTTTGTTTTCTTTTGTTTTACCATGCCAGTGAATAATCTGGATGTCAGAGTAAAGGATAAGATTTGATTAAACTCTTTCCTATCTTCTCTTTAACTAAAAACTTGGAAACAGCATTAAGATGGAATTCCAAAGTTGTCAGCAACCTGACAGATTATTCTTGTGCATCTTAAGAATTCTTTCCTTCCACTGTTATCACACTTCAGATACTTTACAGCTAATTTCAACTCTGCTGAAACTCAATAGCAAAACCTTCAAACTTTTCCTTTGGTGTTTGTAGTTAATTTTTCAAAATAGACCCTTGGGACATAGTTTCTGAATCAATCATGCCAATGTTTCTCTGAGCTATTTTAGAGGTCTGGTAGGTAGCCTCACCCAAATAACCTGCTCTATTTGTGACATAGGGACAAAGTAGGATAAAGCATTCATCTAAATGATGCAGCTGGGTTGGAAGTGGGCATGGTCAAGAGACTGCAAATATTTTTTGGATTATTTTCTTATGACTGATTCTGTTATAGTGAGTTTTTGTATGTCAGATGCCTGGATGGCAGGTGGGGAATATGAGTGCGAAATTTCCAGAAAACTCATCATTTTCTTGACATTTCTTTATCCTATGTTTTTACACTTTCAGATAGAGCATGTCTGAAGTTCAACTTTCCACAGATCCTTTTCATAGGATCACAGATAGTGGACTAAAAAAGCATAAAGGTATTCTACTTCAGCCTTTACGCAATGCATGGTGTCTATGTGGTGCACACTTAAAGGATATTTAAAGTTGATTCAAATATTTCCAGTGACAAACAATTCATTAACTCATAGGGAAACCTAATCAATTATTTGAGTCGTTCAATTTACCAATGCAACAAACAAAGATCTTCTCTATATGTTAGGCTGTGCCCAGTGATGATAAAACATCTACTCTCAGGAACTATAAAACATTAGGACCATTATCAACCACTTGTGAGAATCTAGCCCCATTTCTTAAATCTCTGTTTTAAGGGATCACAGAGTTAGTCAGTTTTTAAGTCCCATCTCTGAAAAACAGTGATCTATATGAACTGTCCTTGGGAGAAACACAATGTGATGATGCTAGCAGTCAAATGCGCCTCCTGACAATGAATTTAACATCCATTAGACAAAGAACAGAGAATAAGTCTGACCCTTGAAAAAATAGGATGAATCACTAGTTGTAGAAAATGTTTACTGCAAATTAACTTAGTGTTGAGGGTACCTTAACTAATATGAAAGAGTGCGGGGTTTTTTCTTAGCATAATCTTCTATGACTTAAACTTACTACTTTTTACTTCTTAAAACTTTCTTTGCCCCTGTGCTCTTTCTCAAAGTTCATCAACTTTTTCTGTTTAGCAAGTTTCAATCTGTCTTTTGCAGGTCTGAGTTTTAGTTCCATATTTTCTTTTATATTATTCTATTTATAAATATCTTTATTTTCTTTACTTTAATATTTTTTTATCCCCATCTTTTATTGTACTCAAAATTCTTTCATAAGTCTTACATGGACAAAATCTAAAAGCTGACAACTCTATCTCCATCCTCATCTCTCTCCCGAGTTCTACAACTATATTGTCAATATCATAATCCACTGTATTTTCCTTAGGAATATCTATTTATTAGTAACTAATAAATTAGTTACTCTTTTTTCCCCAAATATTGCACCCCTTCCATTTCCATATTATTGTTCATTGTCACCATCCAATTCATTAATTCAACAAATCCTTTCTATTCTACTTCAGATTTACCTTTTGTCATAGGCAAGCAATAACTTATTTCCCTGCCTCTTGTTTTTTTTCCAGTGTGGTTCATTATCAACATTGTTCTAGTAATTCTGCTGCTTGAATAAATTAATGGATAAATAAATTCATCTGATTATATCCATCCCCTTACTGTAACCTTTCCTGGCACCTATTACCTTAAAAAAAAAAGGTCAAAATTCACTAAATAGCAAACTTCATTATCTATCTCCAGATGTACTTTTCTAAAATCTGCTGCCAGACTACTCCCCCCAAACACACATACACAGACTTTTCTCAGACTGTGATGATCTTCTTCTTGATGATTTTCTTAAACATAGATTATAATAATTCTATCTCTGTGAATACACTGGGCTCTTTTCCTGGAGGCCTGTACTCTTTTCATTCTGACAAGTTCATGTTCATCCTTCAAATTTCAGTCCAAACACTCTCTTTGGGGAAACATTTGTTATTATTCATCCAGATAGTTACTAATTTCTACCTTGCATTGATGAATGGCTAAATATATTATTATGCATCAAATGCTAGATGTGTATCACCTTTATGTTCATTTCTGGATGATATGCCCCAGAGAAAGAAACTTCTATCTTCTTAACTGTGGTACACCTATCATCCAGAAATGAACATAAAGGTGATACATGTAATTCAAAACTATTAACTATTATGAGAGAAAGTATGTGTTGTGGAGACCTATATTCTATCTAATGCTATCCAATAAAACATTCTGTATCTAAGAAATGCTCTTTCTGTACATCCAATGTGCTATTGAGTACATGGAACTATTGACTATTTAAACTATGTTACAGAAACTTAGAAATTAAATCTTTCATTGCATTTGATATTAATGGATTTATATTTAAATTTACAAGTAGTGGTATCTATAGTTCAGTGTAGTTTTTAGATGTCAACAAAGTCTTCCCTGAAAAAGGGATGTTTCCTTTTGGAACTGAAAGATGACTAGACATGAAAGGCAAGTTAAGAGGGGTAAAGAATATTAAACTACAATATTGTGGAGACACAGATTGACAGATTCACTTTCCACTGTTAATCCTACAATTTCCTTCACTCTTACAAACTTAAACTAGTGTTTGGCAGGTATTTTCTAGCATTATAGTTTATGATTCATATGCTTCATAAGCTTTATCAAGTCACTTTCATATGTATATACCTTAGTCTATATACATTTCACCAAAGTAAGAACTGTCTCAAATTCTTATCTGTTCTGCCACAGTATCCCAAAGAAATGCGATGTAGGTAGATTTGCTGTCCATCAGAAGCATATTACATTTTAGAAAAATTAATATCAGTGAGCACATAAATAGCCATTTGACGATTATCCAAACCACCGTGCTTCTGAGTCTTATTAATCCCAAGGCCAGAGCCTGAAGTTAATCTATTCTGAGAATTCTCAGTTAGCACTTAAACTAAGCCTTATGTCTTATGTCCCCCATAGTGTTGGGTCCATCTGCAGGCACCTTTATAAAGAAGATTTTGCCTCTGATGTGAAGTATAATTCCATCTCAAACCAATCTACACATTGCTATCAGCAGGAAAATATTCCCACTTCCTTCCTAATTTTATCATGTTGCAATATGCTTTTATATACAACATGGGAAAGGTGTGGGCAAAGGAAATGCTATTTTGGAATATGTGCATATTGGCACATAACAGGTGTGCTGTAAAGACTGTTTTTAACATGACAAGACAAATCCCTGATAGTGTCTGCTGAGCTGGTAGTGCAGGTGGTTTGGCAACCAATTAATAGGTTAGAAAGCTGACTTCACAATCTCAACCTCAACCCTAAAGAGGGACATCAGTTTATTTTTAAACAGCAAATGCTATCTGGATGGACCAGAAGAAGTTGGATGTGGAGCTGCAAGAAAGAGAACTGCCAATGAACTGGAGGAGCACAAAAAAGAGAGAGAGAGATAAAATCACTAACGAGACCAGAACAAATTCATTGTTACTGCCAAATCTGATTCTGCCATTTTAGGAACAATTGAAACTTCTACCCAAATTGAACCTGTAACATCTTAACGCACAGTGTTGTTTGATGTAATTTTATAGCAGTAATGGTGTATAATGTAAAACTTGCAATTTTAAGCATGGTTATGTGTGCAGTCCTGTGACATTAAAGTATATTCACAATATTGTGCAAATGTCACTGCTAACCATCTCCAGAACACTTTCGGTCATCACAGACAGTAACTCTGTACCCAGTATCTAATAACTCTCCAACCCCCTCTGTCCTCAGACCCTAGTAACCATTATTCTTTCTGTTGATGAATTGGCCTATTCTAATTAGTTCACCTGAAGAAACTATCCATTGTTTATATCAATATTCCTCACCTGGGGGAATAATCTCCTCCAAAATTTATTCTTAGAACCCCCATTATTGAGGAAACAAAAAGTTAAAGCAAATGAAAATGTTCCAGTAGACTGTCAATGAAAAAGACATGGGCGCAGTCAGCTAATTTCCTTAAATTGATCTGAACTCTTGCAGTTAGAAATGTCTTTCAGTCAGCCATCCTACTCAAATTTCTAAAAGTATGATTTTTTTAATGGGAAATTCACAATTGATTGAAAAGATGAAACATAGCATTATCAGTTTAATGTTTCCCAAAGAAACTTTTCATTTACTGGGTCATATGCTTAACATAATTTCAAAACATGGATTTTAATTCAGTTATTTCCAGTAAGGAAAATGAATTTATATGAATCAAAGTGCAAACCAATAATGACAATTTTGCTTTGAATCCCATCACAAGGGATTTTTTTTCAAAAAACACTTATTGAGTATTTTTAATGTACAAAACACTATCTTGGGATCTGAGAAAAGTATACAAAGAAGTTTATGACATGAATTCTTCCTTCAAGGAATTTACAACCTAATAAGAAAGATGAAGACATAAATATCTTATTTTTTTTTTACAACTGACATAAGAAATATGCAGTTACGTACCATACCTACTAATTGTAGTAAAGTTACACTTCCCCCACCACAAGGAAAAAAGCTTTACTCTGAAAGACAATTTTCACTGAAATCTAACCAAATTTAGTGGATTCATTTAGTGGATTGTGACAAGATTATAAATGATCTGAAAATTTGCATCAAAAAGTTTAAGAAATTTAAAAAACTTTGCAATTCTTTCTGGAGGATAAATTAACCATCATTTGGCAGATTTTTTAAGTACAAAATAGCTAGCTAGAGAGAGCTGAAGAGACAGAAGACAATCGCTGGGGAAAAGAATCATTAGAAAAGCAAAGGCAAAGAAAATACCGTGGAGTGTGTTCATGAACTAACTCATAGAACAGTTTGCTTAAAACACATCATAATGTGGTGTAACACATGGTGAAATAGGATTTAAGACATTGAATCATGGAAAACCATGATTCACCAAATCATGAATGCCAGAAGTTATCAGGGTTTTCTTAAAGACAGAAGCATGATGAAAGCTATGCTTCACTAAGACAAATCTGGAGTTATTGCATAGAACAATGAGGCAAAGTGAATAGACGACATCTGAGGAAGCTCAGGAGCACTAACAAGCATCTTAGTTTTCAAAATCTTCATGCAATACATGTGACATATCTCTTGGTGCTGTGTATTGAACAAGAGCATGTTCTCTCTTGAACTTTTAAGTGATTTAGTGCTGGAACAGTACCTTTTAGCCTAGTGTTTAGTGGGAATGTAAGATTCAAGATCCCAGCTCACCCCTTCATCATCTTTCAGTTGCAGTTATCAGCGCCTTGGCTGGCAGTTTGCCAAAAGTAATACAGGAATGTCACCTGTGCCTATATACAAGAAGCAAAAACTAGTGGAGAAGTCTAAAAGCCAATTGAAGAGTCAGAAGACTGCCTCCAAAAGGTAAAGAAAAACCTGGATCATACAATACCATGAAGTATATAGGGCAGTATTTCAAGAAGAATTAAGTACTCAAAACAATCGGTATCTGCAGAAATAAATGAAAAGGTCATAGTGTTTGGGAATCGCCATATCCTGCAACCACAAATCTGTTCTAATATATACTGCTGTGCAAATGTTTCCCAAAGGCATAGATTAGGGTCTTATTCCAAACTTATTATAGTACCTACCTAAAAGTAAACATGTAATTTATTTTTAAATAATTGTGTAAGTCAATGGTATGGATTCAATGTCACATTCAAAGAAAGTATTCTTAATTCTTTAATCAGGGAGATTAAAAAGTGACAAGTATGGGTGGCTTGGTGGTATGTACAGTGTGATAACATACATCTGAAGAGGTGTGGTCCTATATCTCTGAATCATATCCAGTATTATAAACCAAGTTTGCCTTAATAAAAAAAATTGAGCAAGGAATGAAAGACAAACAATGCAGGCTGAAATATTCTGGAAAGATATAGTGAAATGAGTTAACAGCACCAAAGATAGCAGTGAGGTTTGTTTTTACATTAGCAGTGGTTAATGTTCTTACTGTTTTTGCCTTCATTTTCAAGTGTGAAAGTGATTTGAGCTTCTGTAAAGTTGTAGAAGGACAACTAAAGAATGAGAAAAATCAGGGTGGCCATGGTGGGAGAGAGCACATGGTTATAGAACAAATATCCAAAAAAGAGCAGAGAATATGGGGTACATAGAGAGAGTACTCTGAAAGGGAAGGTGATACTGATTCAAATGCATAAAGGAGACATTTTGTTAGGTGAGAATCAATAGATACTTGGAACATAAATCTTACGTTGGTTACAGAGAATTGCATCAACCTTGACTTATTATGGAAGAAGAGAATGGGAGATTTGTGCAGTGTTGAGTTTTGATGATTCAGAAGCATGGAAAGGTTAGGAGGAGCAGCCGAGGAAATACATTTAAGAGACACAATGCAGATTTATTATCCCTGGGGGCCCCAAGTGATGACAAAAGGCTTTGTGAATTGTAAAAGGTTCAGACAATGTGATTTGTGAGCTCTTCCAATAGCTCAGGTATTTGTTCGACAGATATAAGCAAAGGTCACAGAGTAAGAGATTTTAGATTAATAGTGAAAGAAACACAGTTGCCAATAAATAAAGGCTGAAGTTTTTCATTAAATAATGTTCATAATTAGTTTTTTGGCTATTGTCTATCTCATGTGAGTGTAAGTCCCTGAAGCTGGGTTAGAGTAACCAATCCCATTAGAACCGACACTCAGCAAATAGTTGTTCAAAAATAAATATATTTCAGCAGATCTTTCAGAAATATATGATAGCAGTCACAAGTACTATGTAAAATATGTCTAACTACCAAATATGTTGTTAGATTATTAGTCAAAAGAAAATGGTGGCATTGAAATGACTGACCATCAGCACAAAGAGACAATTTTTTTTTAATGCTCTGTAGCCAGATTTGTGATTGGAAGAGAGAAATTTGACAATCATAATTTAAATAAATATTCAAAAACTTGTCCATGTTGTTAAGAGTCTGGACTAATATAAAAGGGGTCTAGCTGTAGCTGTGACTGTAGGATCAGGGGAGAGACTTTGGGTTTCACTAGATGCCTGTATTTCCTAAGGATGACTTACTGTATAATTTTCCAAATGCTATTTCTAGTTCTATTGTATCCCCGCCAGGATCTATGGAATACACAACTTAAATAAGTAGTATTGAGCCATCTAGTCCACAGTTTGATGCTAACAGACTATAGGGAGGCAATGCAAACAATTGATAACTCATTAAAGAGTAGTAGATTCACCTTACCCCCAGTTCCCAGATTAAGGAATACAAAACCTTGGTCTTGGCTTTTCACCTTCTCCCTCCCACTCACCATCCCATACTTGTACCCAATCATGTAAAACTTAAAATCTAGCATCCCTGCCCAATGTGCTAATCACAGGTGAACCTGGGATAGTCTAACAAAAGACTGGCCATAAGTGTCTATCCTGCTATTTAAATCCAATCTCTGCACTCCTAGTAGAGACCTCCTTCTGAGAACATTCCAAGGTCTCTCCTTTGGGTCACATCAATATCTATTCTCAACCTAGGGTCCTTACTCCACTGGAAGCAGTGGTCCTACTTTATCTTTCCAAGATTGCTTCTCACTGACCTTTAAACATCAGCCAGTTGTCTGTATTGTATGTTACTTACTGGCTTGCCAAGACTTAACACAGTGTCAGCTACCTAATCAATTTGCTGAATTGAACTAGAATAACCTGCTTTGTGTTCCCTGGCACCAGTGACAACCATTTGCTGGAAGGGTGTCTGAATATGGCCATTTCCCAATCACCTCGCTATTCCTTGCTTTATCAGCTGTAGTCCTGCTCTAGTCAGAATCTCATTCAGTGAGGAGGGCCTCATGTCAGGTTTTAATCTATCCAGCTACTACTACTGGATAGATTACATAATACTAATACTTTAAATAATAGACAGACCTGGCCTTATACTTCTAAATAGACAAGGACAATCTACTCCTTGTTCTAACACTTCTTACAGGTACCTCATCATTGACAAACACCTTACTTTGAACTTGATTTCTTAAGTCAATTCAAGTTTTATGTGAAGCCTCTTAAACAACTAAGTCTTGGATGTTTTGTCATATTATATATGGAACTTATATTCTCTAGTATAGTATATAGACTCACAAACAATGATTATAACAATGCATATAATATTTCGGTATTGGCTTACATTCTACCATCTTCTAAATTTATCTTCTTAAAATGGAGTTGGCTGTTCCATAACACTCTGAAATTTTATCAAGTAAGCACAAATACTTCTTGGCAAAAGAAATGATAGTCAACATGTGAAAAATAAATTATAGTCAACACTGGAAAAAAAAGTGATGCTTAGAGAAAATAGAACTGATCCTATGTCAAGTAAAAATTTAAGCAAGAAGTCAAATGTGATAACAGTAGCTCCCCATCTTCAGAAAGAAGTATGTATCAAAATGATTTATTTACACAATGCAAAATGTATTTATTATTTCACAATGCAAACTTTAAGATGTGATTATTATCATATGTTCCTATGTGCATAGGACTTCAGTTTAAATTCATGTTTCATCCTCTCTGTCAAGAATCATCTTCAGTCTGAAAAGAAGGAACCAAAAACATGGAGACATTATAAGTGTATAAGTGTAAAGGAACTTAAGTATTATGGTCTCAACAAAATATATATGAATATTTCAGAGTGAAGAGGTCAGAGAAATATTAATGAGTTGTCTTAATTGAATCTTTGAAGAGTAAGAGAAACAGAGATGAACCACTTATGGTTCACATTTCCAAAGAGGAGAGACAGATCCCACATGACATAAACTAAAGCACTTGATGTGTTTTAAGCAAGACTCTTGATTTAATTATTAAAAACTTCATTTGTATGCATGAAAAGAAGTAGGAATATTATATAATGAATCATCTTAAGCAGTTTTTGGTTGAGTTACTAAATTGATATGAAAGGTTAGTTTAAACATGATTGCAGCAAATATCAGATGATGTATTTTATCATATTTTGTCTTGTATTTAAAATAGATATAAATAGACATAAACTGGATAAAAGGAGTTAGTTGGATTTTAAAAATATTGGATTACATTGTTAATCTGAAGGGAATTCTAAGAGTATCTATCATATCTCATTCAGTAATTTTACAAGTGGTTTAAATAAGAAATCTCAGCAACCCTTAAGACTGTCTAATCTGGGAGAGAGAGCAAATACCTACATGACAGATACAGAACATAAAATATCTCAACTGATGTAACTAGTGAGCCAAATCAAATAAAAACAAAATTTAAATGAACACAGATATCATCACATAGATTAGAAGAATTAGAACATTATTTTTTTTAATTTTTCCATGTAAAATGCCTTTTGTCTTTATATTTTATATGTTAATTTTGGGTTTACCTCTAAGACCTCCATATATACATGTTACACTCACCACCCACTAACCGACCCACATAGTAACCCATCCCCTCCTCTCTCCTATTTCTTCCTTATGATAATTATTTCTTTCTCTAAGTATAGGAATTGTTCCTGCTGTATTTTGCCTATATGTGCTTTTGGATTATTTATATACCACAGATGAGTGAAACTATCTTGTATCCATCTTTCTTTCCTTTTTTGTTTGTTTTTATACTTATTTGTATTTATCTTCTTTTTACTGAGGTAATATTGGTTTACATTGTTGTTTGTGTTTTGGAAGTATAGGATCCCTACCTCTCCCAGTACTGGTACCATAGTGCTCCCAACCACCAAAGCACCCATAGTCCTGTCACCATAATCCACTGTACTCCTTCTCCCTTAGGGTTCACCCCTCCCCTAGCTACTCCCGCTCTGAATACCTCAGCTCTATCATCTGCTTTCAAGGACTAGTTTTTCAGTTTGGCTTTATCTAACCCATTTGTCTGCTTTCTGGTTTCTCTTATTTCATGTGTAAGTCACACTCTCTGGTATTTGTCTTTCTCCTGACTTATGCCATTTAGCATAATCTCTTCCAACACTATCCATATTGTTCCAAATGATGAGTTTATTTTCTTTAACCTCCATTGTGTACACAGCACATTTTCTTGATCTACTCATCTGTTTGGTGCACTTATTTTCCATAGTTGTACTCTTAACAAATAATGCTGAAATAAATATAATTTCTGGTTTTCAAAATATCCTGCTACTCTTTACTGTGTAATTGTATCACTCTAGTGGAATGGCTATCTTCTCTCTGCATCTTCCTGTCCTTTTCCTTCTGTGTGTGTCTGTCTTGTGACCTGAATTCCACTTTTTTTTCCAGTTACACTGGATTAGGGCCTGCCCTAAAGAGCCTTTGTTTTCTTAATTATTTCTATAAAGGCTCTGTTTCAAAGTAAGGAAACATTTGAAGGTAGTGTTGTCTAGGACTTGAACATTTGTATGGGTGAAGACACAATTCAACCCATAACAAACAACTGAGTGTGATTGGACAGTGATGTGCCAGACGTGAACAGTGTCAGAGCCTAGCTCAAGACTAAGGGGACAGCGCTGCCTGTCTGTCTGAGAAAATGCAGTCAAGTAGTAGCCACATTCTGGACCTTAGTAGGCAAACATCATGATGAGAGAACTTACTATCAAACTACTGGAGCCTTGTTAGAGGAAATGGGAAATGAAAGCTGCTTTCAAATGTATGATCAGTTGACTGAAAGTCGAACTCTCATGTTTTTTTATGGTCCTGAATTCAGAATATTACTGAGAAAGACTAATTAAACTGAATGGGAAAAAATTCTAAAAGATAACATGTCCAGCATAATTGAAATTTCATGGAAAGACTAAGTTTCCTATTTGGAGAATCTCTTCGACCAAAGGTTTACCACAGAAGGAGGATTCATGATCTAAAAACATTTTAGATCATGAATCTTTCAACTTTCATATTCCTAAGTTCTATGAAAGAAGTTATCTAATAAAGAATATTAAATACTCAAAGTAACATTTATTATCTTATATGGAAATTAAATGTGCAGATCAAAATTTAGGATTGCTTTCTATTAGAGAAAACAAAATGAGAGTCACATCTTTTAACCATACAAATAAATAGTCTAAATAAACATAAAATGTTTTCAATAAGAATATAGAAAAGTCACAATATCAAATAAGGGAAAACAAAAAAAAAACTTTATTCAGGAATTTTTAAATATAAGTAGCACTTCAACTTTCAGAGAAGAAAAATGAAAGATGCACTCTACACTAGGAAAATGAAAATTCAATAAAGATCAACATTTTTTCTCTCAATAGCTTGGATCATTAAAAGAGACAGGAAGTAAAGATACTCTGTGGTATCTACACAACTGACTTCTCTAGAACAGGTTTAGAGGGAAGATCAGTGAAGAAAGACCAATGGGAGGAGGCCTCATGGGTAGCAGAAAGGTATCAGGTTGGAAAAAGTCTAAAGACCAGCTGGTCTTAACTCTGTCACCAAGGAGAGCTGTGTAAGGTTACACAAAACACTTCTCTGCTTTTCAGTTTTCTCTATTGTTAAAAAACAAACAAACAAAAGGAATCAGATGATGTTTTAGAGAGTCCAGTCAGCTATAAAACCGTGACTGAAGAATAGCCACAGGTTGGGAGTGAGCAAATCAACTTTAAAACATTAAAGGCATTTGGAATGTTCAAGTCTAAAAAGATCCAAACTAAAAGACTGGTGAATTCTTAAAAGACTGAAACTCAAAGCAGTGTATTAAAACAATAATATTAGGTACAGTAAATGAGTAATTAGCCAAATATTTACATGCAGAGGCTATTCCATGAAAAACAAAGGGGAAGTTATTAATTAGTATATTAATTTGTATGCACAATTAAAATTATGAGCACCTTATCGGCAACTATTTACAAATATTTCTGTAAACTCACTCATAACTAGCACACGACATGGTATAACCTGATTTGTAATTTATCCATGACCTTGAGACTACATGTTTGGTTTCCAAGTCCAATAATGTCACCTTCTAAGCAATGTAATTTAGGATTAAGTTCTCAGATAATTTTTCTGCAGTAGCAGTTTTGTAAAATTTCTTCACTACATTCAATCTAACATACATTTAAGGGCCATAACAGACCCTGCCAGATGACTTTTAAAATTTAAAGAAAGACATACATAAATTCACATTTATTTGAAATACAGAATAGTACATATAATAAAACAAGATTCATCATATAGAGAGGCAGTAGTGCCTAATCAGGATTTTAAAAGATAAGGAGATTATTCAACCCAAAATGGAGAAATATTCCAAGAAGAATGCTGAAAGGCATGGATGCAAGAAAAAAAAAATGAAAGATTTGTGAAATTATAGTTACTTGAGTATTTCTGAGACTAAGTGCTAGGAGTAGACAATAATAAGAGGTGAAACTGGAGGCAACATAAAAGCTTTCTGGGCCTTTTTTAAGTAACGGTTTTTCTTATATGCAATAAAAAAAGAAACAGTGAAAATTTTTGAGTAATTTAGGTGATAGGCTCAAGTTGGCTGCTGAGTTGAGGGCAGATCTATATAGCTGGAGAAGAAGTGAGGAGATAGGGCAAGAGATGGAAAGGAAATGAATTAAAGCTATGGCAGAGGAGTTGGGGAAGAGGAGTTTTGGAAGCGGAATTGGTAGAATTTGGGGAACATTTCAAACCTGGTGTAAAGTTACAGAGAGGGAGCATGCAAAGAAAGCCCAGTTTGGGGATACGGGGTCCAGTTTGGGTCATTATCAAGTTTGAGATGTCCAGAAGATGACACCTCTAAATCTTAACTTTTGCTTACTAATCCCTACACAGTTGAAAAGCCTGCTTTTAGAGATAAAAGACCTGAACATCTTAGTAGTTGTAGCTTTAAATATTCATTTTATTTTAAGCATCTCTAAAAAATATAAAAGAGAACCTATTTTCCCACCCCCCCAACATAAAATCAAGTTCCATGTAATACTTCAGAAATCAGTTTCTAAACCAATACCTATTCTTGCTGTACAAATTATCTTCCAATCAAAGATTAATCCAGTGTTGTCCATAGAAAGTAAGTATATTGCCACACCTTGTTCATCAAAGTTTAAGGAATGGGAATGCAAAAGATATAGTCAATAGTAGTACTGAACACAACTCTATCTTCCAGGATACAAAGACTCTTGAGTCATTTTGATATCTATTTATGTACCTCACTTAAAACTGAGCTGACATGTATGGAAATGTTTTTGCCTTTGCTCGATGCCAAGTCAAACTGTCCTGCTCTGGGTATTGACCTGCACTTGGTTTGAGTAGAGGACCATAGGGGTGACAGCATCTGAAAAAATGCAGAGGACAATGGGCCAAGTTTGCATTCCCCTTCAGGGAACCAGACTCATAGGAATGTGGTCAAGCCATAACCCCAGAGTTTAACTAATATTTAACATGTTGTAGTTGGGAAGGCCAAAGAGTTGCTGCAGTGTCAATAAGTACTATGAGAAAAACAGACTGTGCAAATGGTGTTTCCAAAAGTCACACATTGGCAGGCTGACAGATGCTAACACATTTGGGTAACTATAGGCAGTCCAAAGTTTTCTTGCATAATTAGTAGATTTGGTACTCTTGAGAAAAGACATTTTCCATGAAGAACTTGCTTTGAAGGCAGACTTTCACTGCCAGGTCTCCTGGGACACGCAGTTTTTTCCAGCTCTTACTTTTGCTATCTCTGACTCATCTCTCAAAGTTGAAAGGAAAACATTCTAAATAGGGGGAACATATGGAGGTCAAGATGGAATTTTTTGAGTGTCTCCAAGGTACTTTATAATCACAGTTTCATATAAGTTTGTTAAACTCAAGTGCGATGACTCCAGGCCTGTCTCCATCCTAAAAATGAGAAGAATAGATGATCCATGGGACAGCTCAAGACCACAGAGAACAGTGTTCCATGTGACCTGCCGATGGTCTCTGAGGTCTGGAAATCCAGTCATTCTTGGGAACAAGTAAAGATTTACTCTTGAGAAAAGAATGAGCAATAAAGCCTGGACAATGTGGGGTGCAGGTGGGGAGTCAGGAGCAAGAGGAGAAAAAGGAAGATTATCTGTACGCTTGAGATCACTTGAAAATACCAAAAAAGCTTGGGTGGCCTTCTTAAGTTACTACAAAAATAACCCCAATGATAGAAACAAATACCATCCAGAAGAGGAATTGACTAATAGAAGCACATATTCAAAAGCATTGGAAAGAAACAAATTAATCCTGATGCCACATCAATAAAATGTCATTGTCTTTGACTTCTTATTGTAACTGTTATTTTAATCTTTCAAATTCTTTCTAGTTCTTTACCAGTACTTCTGGATTAAATTGATCAAAGTTTCAGTGGGTGGGATGAGGGTACAGATAATGGTAGATAATTCTGTCTTTATTAAATATGACTCACACTTCTATGCAGTGGACTCTGCTTTATGTCACTGAGAAGCAAATTTTTAGGATCTTGGTTCATATCTGTTAGTGGCCTCAGCTGAGAATGATTTCTTTCTCCAGGATATATAGAAGTCTTCTCTGACAGGTGAGGTGGCAGAACACTGAGTGTGTGCCTCCCACTGACGATGCAACCCATCTGTGCCTCTGGAGGCCCCGTCACTGGGGCTCGCTCTCCGCATTTTGGCAATGCCTAAATTTCTCTTATTTTTTTGTGGGGGTGAGGGGGGGTCCTGAGATCTCCTGTGTTTTTTTTTTTTAAACATTTTAGTGTTCTATAAACAGTTTCCTATGGCCTTAGTTTTATTTTAATTATATATATTCATCTTTTTTTTTCTTCTTGCAACCTGGACAGTAAATTATTGCATATTTAAAAGAAACCACACAGAAAGAAACCACAATCTCAGATTGAAACACCCTGAAATAGCATCTAAATGTTTCTTGGTATTCATGTTGATGACTTCTATATATACAGAGGTTTAGAGTCACTTTTGGGAATGGGGATGCTTTGAGGGGATTGGTAGAACCCGTCCTTCTGCAGTTTCTGATAAGCATCTGACCTAGTGCCTGAGAGCAAGGTCACCTCTAGGAAAACTTTCTTAGAGTTCTCTTCCACTTCCTACCAAAATATGAAAGATTCTGATATCATATCTGAAGTAATATGAAGATGTATTTCCATATTGGAGACCAAGATTTCACTAAGAAATGAAAAGCTGTGTCTCCTTGAGTTTGATTTTATTTAGGAAACTTCAGCTGTACATATATGTACACATATAAAAATAATACATGCATAATATTTGCTTTATGCTATCCTTCTGTTAGAATTTTAACTTCTTAATTTTCAAAGGAAATTGTAAGAAATATTTGATGACCATAATATTCCTCTGAAATAACAAAATTATAAATTGAAATCAGAAGATTGTCTCAGCGTAATTGTAGCATCATGGTGAATTCACAAAAATTGATTTCAAGGATAACACATGATTGGGGCAAAACCCTTTGGCTACCATATCACAAAGGGTTGTTTGCAGGAGACAACTAGAGGAACCCCAAAGTGCAAAAATCTCCAATAGAGACAGGGTACAAATAAGTCAGAGTAACCCTTTCCATTCCCAGCACTTCTGTAAGAATGTACCACTTTGGGCTGTGACACTGTTGTACCTCTGGAGAAATGCCATTTCTAAGTGATAGCCATGGCCCTTCCACAAGAGACAGCTTGTGTCTCCCAGACCACCACAATTATGCCTCGCCTCTCCTAGCCCCTGCCCACAGTATGGGTCAAGATGCCACTATCCACTTAGAGCACTCTCTCGTTTAGAGTCCCGAGAGGGAAGTTCAATACCACATATGTGAATTCTGGGGAAATGCACTAGGGAAAAAATGCAGCATGATACAGAAATAGTACAACAGTGAAACCCAATGTGCAGTTGGTATTTTTCAGGGACTCTATATATGTGAATGTTCCAGAAAAGCTAAAGTAATTTTTTAAATGTGAAAATGTTTTTAAAATACAATTGATTTGATGAAATAAAAGTTAAAGTACTGTTACACTCATTCTTGCCTCAATTTCTGAACATAGCTTTACTCTCAGTAGTAACTAAGCATCATGATTTTCTACTGCTGTTGAAGAACATCCCTGATCTGGCGCATGATGTGTTCCCTTTTGATCTCTTACCCAGACCCTCATAATACCACAAACTGTAGCCAAAAATGAAATGTTCCCTGGCCCCCCAACAACCTTCACATTGGCACCTGCAGCTTTTATCAGGCATGTTCATCAACTGAATGACTTTTCTCTGACCCCTCTTTCTATAACACAAGCTCTTCCTGGCCCTAGTTACATGAGGTTATCTCTCTCCTTTTCTTCTTATATGCTAGATATAGGTATAGATATATTTTCTTACCTCCTTCAGTTATATCTTCTTATCTTATTTAATTCAGCTACTGCAAATAAGTTCTGCTAATTGTATATGAGTTTTTAATTTTCATATTTTTACATTTGCCATATAATCTTTCATTGTGATTATTTGTTTATTATTTATGTAAATTCAAGTTGTTGAAAACAATAGCCATATTTTATATATGTTAGTTTACCTTGATGTATTAAAACAATTCCTAGAATAAATGATATTTTTATAAAACACTTTTCTCGGGGGGGTCTAATTTTTTTACTATAATTTTATTGGTTTACATCTTTTCATTGTGTGCATTTTTTCATCTCAGTTGTAATCCCCATGGGCTTCCCACCACCAGTTTACCCATGTGCCATCACCACAGTCTAGTGCACTCTTCCCACCTCAGTTCCAATCCCATTCTCCTTCCCACCCCCATAGCTGGTTTATAGCTGTTCATTGTTTTCATTTTTACTCTTATTACATTTGTTTGTCTCTCTCTTTTTTTTCCCCTTGATCCCTTACACCCAGTATTTTTCTTTTTCTTTCTGGCTTATTTCACTAAGCATGATCCCTCCCAGTTACATCCATGTTGTTGCAAAAGGCATGAGTTTATCTGTTTTGATTGCTGAGTAATACTCCAGTGTGTATATGTACCACATCTTTTTAATCCAGTCATCTATTTTTGGGCATTTAGGTTTTTTCCATGTCTTTCCAATTGTATATAAGTAGCAATAAACATGAGGGTGCAGGTGTCCTTTTGAATCAATGTGTTTGTGTCCTTTGGGTATATAAATAGGAGTGGGATTTCTGAGTCATTTTATGAAAACACTTACAAGACATTTGCTGAATGGGTATCGGTTGGCCAAAATTGAAATTTGCTACACCTGACAAGATAAGATCAATGAGCCCCACTCACACACTCCATACTCCTTTATCTAGTTTACAGTCTTGATCTATGTAGAAGATGAAAATTGCTTTGAAAAAAAAAAAAAAAAGACACAGCAACCATGCCCACCCTTGGAATCTGTATCTTAACTTCTAATGTGCAGAATAGAGTCCGTCTCCCACTAGTTGCTCTATAAATAAAATGAATCATGTGACATACTCAGTACTAATTTAACTTTGTGAATTTTAACAGAGCATATTGCCCCATATTAGAAAAGTCTTTCGTCCTCACCTCAGGAACAGTGAGGATGTTGGTGTTTGCAAAGAGCAGAGTCTGGAGGCCAGGGCAGCCAGTGGCCTCTGTACCACCTCTGCACCCTGTGCCCTGCCTTCTCAGACTTCAGCTCAGAGTAGAAAAGGATTCCCAACTTCTTAGAGACAAGGGTAATACAGGAGACTCTCAGGCTCACTCTGCCTGCATAGCAGTGGGGGTTGGGAATGTTTTCCCCATATCATGGACTCATGGAAGACACCTTTCAGCATGCCCTAGAAGTACCGAAGTGAGGTTTTCAAGGGAATGGAGTTCCTAAATGAAAAGATGGTGAATTTTTCATTTTACTGTTTAAGGTGACATTATTTTGCCCAAAAATAGATGTGACATTATTTTGGAAAGGAATAACCAGTATTTTTGGAAATGAATAATCATGCCTAGTGAACGTGAAATCTAAGGAAATAATATTCCCCTATAAGATGTTAACTGTTTATTATATCTTTTTTTTAAGATTTATTTATTTATGCATTCAGAACTGGGATACAGGCCAAAAGTGTTAGAAGTGGGAGGATTCACCAGAGACAGAGTGGGGAGCAAAACAGGCAGATCTATTGAAATACACTGCTGAGGGAGCAGCGGGTGAGACAGGAGAGGTCTGCCGTACTTATGTTGGTCACCTCCCTGGACGGAAGGAACTGAACTTGTGCTGCAGTGGCTGCAATAGCTTCATAGTGTTGTATATTAACCCATTGCACCACCAGAGAGGGCCCTGCTTATTAAAGCTGAATAGAAAAATATTTTAAATTAAAGAGCATCAGCACTGATGAAGTACTTAGTAACAAGTAAATCTAAATCCTCTGTTTCGCTGATGAGAGAACTTTCCAAGCTGTGGCTTGTTGTTGACTGAGTTAGGACCAGTAACTAGGCAAACTGAGGCCGATATTATCACCTTAGAATAAGCTCTCCCTTTCCCTTAAGCATGGTATGGGAGTGGGTTTTGCTTGGACCCAAAATGGAACAATGAACTATGTCTACTTAAAGTCATCTCAGAGTCTAAAAGAAGCAGACGCTACGCCCTGATGTCAATCAACCCAGTAATAATAGGCATTACTGGTCCTCTTACTGAACTGGCTATTTTTTAATTCCTATTAACAGAAAGTCAGACCTAGATAATGTCTCAAATATTTGATTTTTCTTTCCATAAAGAGCATATAATGCTTGAACTACCACATCTCAAAGCAAAATGACTGAATTGCATGGACTTTGAGAGGCACTTACATCTATAGTTGTTTTGAATGCAAAGGAAAAAATAAAAAGAGAAATGAAAATTCTTGGATAGCAATAGAATAAGGGTAAGTGTACTGGAAGTTCACTTGTCAGTAGCCATCCCATTTAAAAATCAGAGAAAATACACACACACACACACACATGCCTTTTAAATACAAAATCTATTTAGTTGTAGTGATATGCAACCGTTCATCCTTTAAAGAATATCTTTATTCTTTATTCATCCTGTCAAGAATTATACTAGAAATAGAAAAATCACAGAAGCCAATTAAGCACAAGACCACACTAGGATGGAGAACTGGAGTTTCCCTGAGAGGCCAAAAGCTGCCAGATAATAGCTGTTAACTGAGTGATTTGCAGTAGAAGCAAAAGAGCAATATAGCATGAAGAGAAAGCAGCCCAGAAGGCCTGGAGTGCTGAGTGGGTAAGGGTTCTAGGAAAAGACAAGGAAAAAAAGGTCATTGTGGGGGTTTGAGCTGTATTCCAAAGGTGAGGAAAAATAAGAAATATGAAGAAAATATTACATGATCCAATTAGTATTTATAATTCAATATTTAATGGCTCTTAAGCATGTGAAAAGATACTCAGTTAAAATTCAGAAAGACTGCCTTTCACCTAACATATTAGCCCAAAGCAAAAAAATCAGAATAGGGTGGAGAAAGAGCCCTTTCCCCATATTTCTAGCAAGAATACTATTAATAATTTGTCAAGCAATACTAACAATGCACACAACCTTTGTTCCAGCAATTCAGCTATACCTTTGATCCAGCAATTCCAATTCTTGAAGCTAGCCTGCAATTACTGTCACACCAATATGGAATGACATACATACACCTTTATTCATCACAGCATTTTTTGTAATAGCAAATTACAAAAAAGAAAAAAATAGGTGTCCATTAAAAAATATAGGCTAAATACATTTTATTAGTTCTGTATGAAGGAACTGATTTCACTTAAAATAGAATTAACTGCCTCCTATGTTACAGAAATACATGTATGCAAAAATAAAAGTACAAAACAGTCAATACAGCAGGTATATTTATATAAAAAGGAAAGATATACATAAATATTGTCTATGTGCAGAATATCTGAGCCAACACACAAAAACTCCTCACCTTGACATGTGGAAGGGAATTGGGTTGGCTGGTACTTGGGGAGAAGAGGATTCCTTTCCAAAGGATGGTCTCTTTTGTGACCTTTGCCAAAGAGCTTCAGGTAGTGATGTGAGTAGATCCAAAGTGCTGAGTACCAGACTGATTGATTAGTAAGCAATGGACTGAGACCACTTTGATAAAATCTGGTTATGGAGAAGTGGGGTGTGATAGGGCAGGACTTGGAATGGGGTTGAAGAACAATATCAGATCAAAAGTAAAGTTAGCCTTTACACTGGAAAACAGACTTAAGCTTGTTTTCAAATACAGGCACAGAAGATGAAAAGTGTGGAAAAACAAAGGAGATATTGGTGAAGTGAGTCAAGGGGAAAAAATTAATATATTGCAAAACTCCCAATAAGGTTTAAAACTGTCCATCCAAGGGTCGTATCTCTTTCTCTTTTCCTTTCTTTTTTTCTTGATCCACCATCTATCATCTTAGAATAGTGGTTTGTACAAAAGTACACTAAATGTTTATCTACCATCTGAAGTTATGGTGTCTGAAACTGGTATTTTAAAGGATCTTCATACACTGAATATTAGCTGCACAGAACATCCAAAAAGGCATGGTATAACAGATACCATATGCACACATCAAATCAAGGTCAATGTGACATCTACTTTAGAAAGGGTATGTAAGCATTATACCAGCCCTCCATCTCTGCCTGTGCCTGAAATAATGGAGAATGTTGCTGCTCCTTCCATCTCTTTGGGCTCTACTATCAGGCCTGCCTAGATTTCCTGGCTGCAGGTGAATCTTCCACCAAATAGTAGGCTCCAAGCAGATGCAGACCCACACTCAAGATAAGAGTCAGAACACAGTCCTACAATTCCCTTCTAAATTTTCAGTGTTTTCTCTACCCCAGCATTCCAACCTCCCCCTCAGGTCTTTTGCCAGTGAAAAATTTGACTCACACTCCCCCTAGTGACATCCCCAGGAATGCCTTTCAACAATCTAAATCATAATTCACTGATAGCAAAGAAGAGAAAGAGCCAAGCCTGAATGCTGATGACTATAGGAATGCATAGTTTCACTTCTCCCACACCCTGCCTGACACAGGTGCTCACCTCACTTTCTGTGATTAGAAGGAATTATTTGGCAAGCTGGATATCTAGAAGTTAATAGCTAGGCGAGAGTGAGTTTCTTCTCATAGGGTAATGAAAATGTCACCAGATTCTTTCTTCGTTTGTGAGGAGGAAAGTGTTAGAAGCAGGAAGATTCTGAATAAATAAAAAGGGGAAGAGAAGAATGTGGAGTATGCTAGACATGTCCCAGTCTGCCTGGTGATCCTGAAGTTGAAGCCATCTGGTCATTGCACAACTGGGTTCAGGAGACAGAAATCATAAGGCTTAGTGCACTGAGAACCTATAACCTATAGCAAAGCAACTGAATGGGACAGTGATGCCAGTGATTAAAGAGTTGCAAGACTAAGGTTCATAAGAAAAAAGTTCCTTGTCCAGAACAATTCCAAATTGATGATTCTGACTACTTGAGGGTCATTTTGAGAAGTGATGAATCTATGGACTTTCTCCCATAAAAAAAATAGGCTGTTAAAACACTTTACAGAGTTACCAAAAAAAAAAAAAAAGAATAGCTAATGAGTATAGAAACAGACACTTAAATCTCACCTAAAAATTTAGGCTAAAATATTAGGAATAAACTAGCTTTTACCTATCAACTTGGAAAAAGTCCAACTAATTATGAAAAGTATTGTCAAAGGTATTGAGAAACAGGACTCTTACTCTGTTGATAACTTTATAAACTGCTGTCATCATTTTTAGAACCCACTCCATATGTTAAGAAATCTCCCCTTAGCCCTCCCTGGTGGTACAGCGGGTTAAAGCACAGCACTAAGAAGCTAAAGCCACTTTAGCATGAGTTTGATCCCCACCCCAGGAGGTGACCCACATGGTGCAGCAGACCTCTGCTGACCTGCCTGCTGCTCCCCTCACCAGTGCACTTCATCGATCTGCCTGTTCTGCTCCCCACTCTGTCTCTGGTGAAGCCTCTCACTGCCCTGCACCTCTGGCCTGTACCCCAGTTCTGTATGCATAAATAAATAAATCTTATTTAAAAAATCTCCCCTTATCATAGTTTCAGTTCAGTCTTCTAGGCCTATGACTCTCCAATTTATATCAAACTTCTCTTTGAACTTTAAATGTGTGAAATTGTTATCTTCACTTGACTATCTCAAAAGGGCCTGAAAATCCAGCATATAAAAGATAGAACTCAGAAATTCCCACAAACATGTTCCCCTGAGAATGTTTCCTGTGAGTATGTCACACACCCACCCATTTAATTGTTAGTCAAAAATCTCAGGGGCATCCTTGATAGCCACCATGTAACCACTTTCCCCACTTCCTGAGTCACCGCTCCAGCGTAAGTGCTCATCATGTCTTACTGCGACACTGTAATAAGCTCCTAACTTGTGTCCGAACACCGACCCTCTTCCTCTGATAGTATATCCTTGTTGAATATAGTGTAATCTTTTTAAAATTTTAACCAGGCCAGTTCCCCTGTATAGTCTTGCAGTTGCTTTTAAGATAAAGACAAATCCCTAACCACAGCCTACAGCTGTGCAGTCACTTCTGACTACCTCTCCATGCCCCACTACCCCATTCTCGCCATTCTCACACTCCATCACAGTGGCTTTTCTCTTTATTTAAATCTATATTCTTCTCCTGACACAGAAATTTTTTCTAGTTGTTTCTTCTCTCTCACATCATCTTCTTCCCCTCTTTACCTACTTAAGACCTACACAGACATAATCTCAGTTCCCTAGGGGAAAATATCACTGTCACCCTGGTCCAGCCCAGCTTTCCTTTGTTATTTTGTATGTAAAAGTATAGAACTGTCACTTTTTTCCTTATGGTGCTTATAGCAATTTGCAACTATACTCCAATTGGTTTGATTACTTTAATTCTATATTTTCCTGCTATTGGACTATAATCTTCATGAGATAGGAGACTTTGACTTTCCCAGTATGCCCTAATATACCTCAAAATAATGAAAGGTAAGTGATTTTCTTCTTCTTTACATTTTTCTGTATTTTATGTACTTTATACAATGGCTATGCATTTGTTTGTAACCAGATAAAAATAAATGTTATGTTATTAAAGGCCTGTCCTACCAAATTTCAGAGGAAATGCCTGTGAATCACCTATCAAAATATGAGTGGACCACAGGATTATCACAAAAAGTGAGGAGAACTAACAGCAAGAAAGAGAGAGTCTAAATGAAATTATAAAATTACTAACCATGGAGTAAACAACAGGAAAAAAAAAGATCATTTAAACATCAGACATAGCATCCTCAGAGACATTTCGGGATGTTGTTTTTATCATAACAAACTTTGCAAAAGAAAACAATCAGAGAACGAGGAAGAGATTTATGTAGTTAATATATTTGCAAAAAGGCAGTGAATGAACCAACCGAGTAATACAATACACACAGTTAATGTTAGTGAGGTGAAAGATAAATCAAAGCAACCTCCCCAAACAGAAGATATTTAAACAATGGAAAATATGAGT